>NC_133658.1:115293012-115345163 GCF_037893015.1 Macrotis lagotis | reverse complement strand
TAAGCAAATATCAACTGCTCATGGACAGGCCAAGTTAATATAGTAAAAATGACTATTCTACCTAAATTAAACTACTTATTTAATGCCATACCAAATTTCCAAAAAATTACTTTAGTGAGCTAGAAAAAAATTGTAACTAAATTCATATGGAAAAGGAAAAAGTGAAGAATATCAAGGGATTTCATGAAAAAATTCAAAACAAGGTGGCTTAGCCTTACTAGATCTAAAATTCTATTAGAAAGCATCAGTCATCAAAACTATCTGGTACTGGCTTAGGCTGGTGGATCAGTAGAATAGACTAAATGAAAAAGAGACAGCAGGAAATGATTATAGTAATCTGCCATTTGATAAACCCAAAGACACCAGCTTCTGGGATAAGAATTCACTCTTTGATAAAAATTGTTGGAAAAACTGGAAAAAAACTGGAAAAACTGGCAGTAGCTTGGATTAGACCGGCATCTCACATCCTATACCAAGATAAGATCAAAATGGGTGCAGGATTTAGACATAAAAGACAATATAAGCAAATTAGAAAAACAAGGAATAGTTTACCTATCGGATCTAAGAAGACAGAGCAATTTATGAAGGAAGAGATAGAGAATATCATCAAAAATAATTTTGATTACATTAAATTAAAAAGCTTTTGCACAAATAAAATAACTAACCAAGATAAAAAGAAATGTATTAAACCAGGAAACAATTTTTACAACTAGTGTTTCTGACAAAGGACTCACTTCTAAAATATTTAGAGAACTGAGTCAAATTTATCAAAAAAAAAAAAAGGCCATTCCCCAATTGACAAATGGTCAAAGGATATACAAAGGTAATTTGCCATCAAGGAAATCAAAGCTATCTATTATCATATGAAAAATTGCTCTAAATAATTACTGATTAGAGAAATGCAAATTACAGCATCTCTGAGGTATCACCTCACACCTCTCAGGTTGGCCAATATGACCAGAAAGGACAATGATCAATGTTGGAAGTTATGTGGGAAAGCTGGGATGCTATTGCATTATTGGTGGAGCTATGAACTGATCTAACCTTTCTGGAGAGCAAATTGGAATTATGCCCAAAGGGAAATGAAAATGGGTGTACCCTTTGGTACACCCATACCACTACTGGGTATATATCCTGAAGAGATCATGAAAAATGGTAAAAAACAACACTTGGACAAAAATATTCATAGCAGCTCTGTTTGTAGTGACAAATACCTAGGAATCGAGGGGATGTTCATCAAATTGGGGAATTTATAAACAAATTATAGTATATGTACATGATGGAACACCATTGTTTTGTTTGAAATCAGAGGGATGGTATTTCATTGAAGTTTGGAAAAACTTGCACGAATTAATGATCAGTGAGATGAGCAGAACCAAGAGAACATTGCACACCCTAACAGCAACATGGGGGTGATGATCAACCTTAACAGACTCACTCCAGCAGTGGAATAATTAGGAACAATTTTAGGGTATCTGTGATGGAGAATATAATTTGAATCCAGAGAAAGAACTGTGGAGTTTAAACAAAGACCAAGTATAATTATCTTCTATTTTTTTTAAAGTCTTATACACTATATAGTTTTCTATCTCTAACATTTTAATTCTACTTTTAAATCCTTACCTGGACTGCCCAAATTATAGTCATACTCTGCTTCTATTCCTCAAGAGATTCTTTCCTCTCCTTTGAGTAAATCAAACAAATATCCTGCTTTTCTGGATAAGACCACTCATTTGGTTAATAATTAATAAGTCAAGATCACTGCATGTACCCACAATTTCTGCCTCAGACGGTTCTCCAAAGTAGCACCATTTGCCCAGAATTCTTTCTTTAACAAGTTCTCTCTCTTCTTTTATTTTTTTCTTTCTTTCTCATATTCCCCCCCCCTCCTTAGTTCTAATTCCTCTTTCATAATATGACTAACATAGAAATATGCTAAAACACAATTGTATATGTACAACCTATTTAAGATTTTTGCTTCCATGGAAAGGGGAAAGAGAAGGAAGGGTGGTAGAAAAATGTGGACTCAAATGCTTTCAAAAGAATGAATGGGGGGCGGCTAGGTGGCATAGTGGATAAAGCACTGGCCTTGGATTCAGGAGTACCTGCATTCAAATCCGGTCTCAGACACTTAATAATTACCTAGCTGTGTGGCCTTGGGCAAGCCACTTAACCCCATTTGCCTTGAAAAAACCTAAAACAAAACAAAACAAACAAACAAACAAAAAAGAATGAATGTAGAAAACTAACTTTGCATATAATTGGAAAAAAATAAAATTTTTAAAAGCCAAATTTTCTTATACACATGCAGTTCATAATACATCTCTTTCTTGAAGTCTTCTCTAAGGAAGAACCATTTCAATCATACTTTGTTTCATCTAGGCATGCCTCCCTGTGTTTTTTCTTAGTTCCATAATATGTTTCTTTGATTTTGTAGTAATGTTGTACCCAGAGTACAATGTCTCATAAGGGACTAAGGAAAAAAAAACCAATTAGTAAATTCCTAATTCATGTGCTGTTTACATGCTGATTTTGAAGATTATTACTTATTTGGGGGGGGGGGACATTTAATCTTGGATGAAATTATTGGGATCTATTCATAATCCATAAATAATTTAAGGTTTGAAATTCATAAGCATGTTTGTTGGTCAAGACTTTGATGATATAAGGTCTTCACTAACCTAATACTGATTATCATCTGTCTTCAGGCTACACTACAAACTTTTACTATTCTAAAGCCTTATTATACCTCAGTTTATCTCCCAAGCTTATCCAAGTCCTATTACTCATGCATTGTAAGTACCCTCTTTCCCTTCAGTCTCTCTGATTAGATGACTCCCATACCTTTTATTTAAGTAGAATGCCTACTAGCCTGGCCATATCTCATTCTCTCCAGTCTTTACTCCTTACTTTCTCGGTCATACTCAGAGCACAGATTACTGTTCCCCTCCCTCTCTATTTCTATTTCCTTTCACATGTGGTTTTCCCCCATTAAAAGCAGTATTATCTCTTACTTATATTTTTATTCCCAGGGCTTAGTTTAGTTTTTGTCAAATCATAAGGCCAATTGAGTGACTGGGTTAATACATAATTGTCATTTATAATAAGATTGAAATCAGAACTCTGACATTTAATTTTCTGATTGTTACTTTTTTGATAGTTTCTAGTTTTTAACTATTATTGTTTCCTTATCTCATCAAAAAAATCATAGGATTTAGAATCTGAAGGAAATTTAATCATCACGTGGTTCAATCTTCCAAGCCTTTAGATGAGGAAACTGAAGCATGGAGAAGTAGAGTTGCCCAAGTTCATAAAGGTGACAAGTAATTCAAGTAGGAATCACACTCACATTCTTTGTATCCAAGTTCAGGGTTCTCTCCACTATATCAGAGACTTATAAATCTACTGCTGAAATTGTTGGTATTATGACTTTGTTGTATCTCTAGATGACTGTTTTTTTATGCTACTGTCCAAAAAATACCTTTCACTCTAATTTTACTATGTTCTGAACTGGGTCATTGACTCATAATTTAAGTTCAATATTAGAAAAAAAATTAGATACTTGTAGGTCATTCAATGGGTAACTAAAGGATAAGAGAAGAGTATTCAACAAGGATATTCAGTGAGGTCACTGAGGTCCCTGAACAGGTTTTCAGGCTGAGTCTCCTATCTCTGACTTTCCAACTGGGGCTACCATTCCAACTTCAGAAAGCAACTTAAGTGTCTAATTTGTACTCAGAATACCCACAATATAAAATCAACAGTCTAAGCCCTTGAAACCCCCTCCCAACTCCCCTAACTCCCTCCTCCAGCCACTAGTCAACTAAATCTTAATTTGGTTTAAATACTTTCTAAGGAAAAACTAGCCCAACTTACTTGGGAACTTCTACTATAGACATGAAATCTTCCTTGATTCTTCTCAGGTTCATTCTCCCTTTATTCTGAATTCCTAAATTATTTTGAGTTTGTAATACACAATTTAGTGAGAAATAACATAATGTGTTATATAGATTGTTGTTATTTTACATGTATTCTGCTTTTCTTCCTCATTGGATTAAAAGTTTCTTGAAGATAGGAACATCTTATATCTATGTTTCCTACTCTACATGAACATTAGAATCATTGAATACTTTCTAATTCATTTATTTTCTACTAACTCTTCTAAGAGCAGGATAAACAGGCCCTGAGTTCAAGAGCTCATCTAACTTAGATACTGATTCTAGTACTATTAACATAATAAGTAAATACAAGAAACTGCTGAATAAAAATAAATAAATGGATAGAGAAAGGTGAAAAAGTACTCATGTTTAAAAAAATTATTTTTCATGTGATAGTAAATGTACAATAGCAGGCTCAGCATTTCGTTAATGCTCAGACAGATTGTGATAAGAAGGGAATTTTGCCTTAGGTACTTTGTAATATTGAGTCAATATGATAATTACCTTTCTAAAGATTATGGAGTTCATCATTTATCAAAGATTTTTTAAAGGAAACAAAATACATTTTCATAAACCTGTAACCCTCATGTCAGAGAACTTTGGATGATTTCTCACATTTTCAAGTCATTCAATCCTTCCATGGAATCTTCAGGATGTGATTTGACCCAGTAAATAATTACTGAGCATCCTTCCAAGTCCATTGTTCACAAAACTCAAAGAAATTTATTTATAGGTCAAAGAAGCAAACAGAATTCATATCAGAGTTCATGTAAAATAGTGCCATCTGTCCATGAGCAAAGACTTGAAGACCCTCAGTCACTTACAGTCACTTTCTAGTTTATGCTCTTAGGAGTCATTGCCTTCTCAGAGTTCCTCAGTGCATTTTACTTGATGCTGGAGCAGGTGGTGCCTAACACTGTGCCTCTTGTAGCTCTCTGTAGCTCCCAACAGGTGATGCAGGTAATTGCTCCTCCTGATGTTCTCCACAGCAGGCAGTGTAGATCATTGGAGCCAGTCATCATTCCCTGGTCTCAACTTCTCCATCTGTTCTCCAGATATTTGCTGCCTCATAGCTCTTCCATGTTGCTCTGCCTGCATTTCTATGAAGCTCCTAGCAGGAATAATTGCCATCCTTTTTTGTCCTAGGGAAAAAAAAGTTACTCTCCTGTGAATTTCATAGCAATATTGCTGAGGCGAGTTTTTCCCTATCATACCTAAAGTAGACTGGCAGACCAAAAGGATTCCACTCTGATATCTGTCCATATTTTTTTTACAAATTGCTCACCATGTATTAAAGTTAGCCTAAGAGTCAGGAAGTTTTCTGACTCTTCATGAACCCAAAATAATTTCAACAAAATTCACACTAGCCTCTATAAAGGACAATAGGTTGAGACAGGGTAACAAACTTTCAGCACCGTTTCCAGTCTACATAAGCAGTTCTTGTGTTTAAAAGCTTGACAAAGCACCCTAAATTTTCCCCATTTGACTCTCAAGCCCCATGAGTCCTTCTGGGGAGCAAATTAGTGAAGCTTATTCAGATTACCCTGGAATGCTTCCCACAACTTCTCATAGAGGGTATGGGAAAAAACAAGCACTCCCTAGTGTTATATGCAGAAAGAATGAAGGAAAAAGGAAAAAGATCAATTCTCTGAAAAATCATGAGATTCAGCCTAGAGTCTTACAAACAAGCATATCCATCAACTACACCTAATGAGAGAAATGTATCTTCTATTGTCCAGAGATTTGTTTAAAGACTTTTTTCACCTTTAAGGACAATCTTCATATTTACTATATTTTCCATAAAAGAGAATAACCTCATTGTTTTATAGTTCTATGATATTTAGAGTTAGTTCTTTAACTAAGAAGTAATTATCCTATAAAACTTTTTATCCTGAGGTAACAAAGGGGCCAAAAATATAATTAGTTACAAAATGGTTTAGAAAAACTCGTGAGATATCTCTAGCAGAGCTATTGAAGGAACCTCAAAGGTCACCTAATTCCCCGCCCAAAATATGTAATCCTTCTACAAAATCCCCAACAATTATATAATTGCATATGTAAATAATTGTATAAATACCATCTGAAGTTTATTGGTAATAAGAAATCTATAAAAAGGACATTTGATGCAAATATCATCCAGAACAATCTTGACTTCCAATAAACCAACCTTGGAATACTCTATCAGAAAGAGAATTGTGGTCTGGACAAACCATGTGTTTAATTCAGTATGATATTCCTTATGTTCCTATATTTTAAATGTATATTCTTCAAACAGAGGTTAATTCTTAATTCTGATCTAGTCTCCCTAAAGATAGAAGGTAAATAAATGGCCCACTTTTTCAGTTCTATGATTAATTTTGGTGACCTAGCTTCCCTTTAAGTCATTCTGATTCTTTTTAAAAATTAAAAATATTCTTCATGTCAAAAAAAGACAGTAGAGCCAAAATGACAGAATTAAAGATTTCCACTGGTGTCTTTCTTCTGTCTCCAGAAACTGGACTTGTAAATTTCTCCAAGAAGAAAGAGATCAGTCTTAGTGAAACTGAGGAAACTACTATATAACAACAATAAAAAAAATTCACCTATGGTCCTGTGCATAGTAAGAGATTTGTAATTTTATACCTAACAATTACCTAGCTGTGTGACCTTGGGCAAGTCACTTAACCCCATTGCCTTAAATAAATAAAAAAAAATTTAAATATTAATTTAAAAAGGGGAAGCTAGGTGGCGCATTAGATATAGAACTAGCCTTGGAGACAGGAGGACCTCAGTTCAAATCCAGACTCAGATACTTAACACTCAACTAGCTGTGTGACCTTGGGCAATTCACTTAAACCCATTGCCTTAAATAAATAAAAATGTAAAAATATATATTAATTAAAAAAGATTCATAATTCTAGAGAGCCAGCTCTACATGAGCGTTGGGAGGAAAAGAAGGAAAGAGGGAAAGGAGAAAAGGAAAGAGGGAAGTAGAGAGGAAGGATGCAAAGTGAGAAAAAGAGTGACAGAGAGACATGGAAATTCTGAATCCAGATCCTGCCTCAGGCAGTTACAAGACACTGAGTAAGTCATTTGGTCTCAGTTTCCTCATCTCTAAAATGGATATAATAATAATACCAACTGTTTGGCAGAGTTGTGAATACCAAAGGAGTTAGCATATGTAAAGTGCTTTGGAAATCTTAAAGTGCTATATAAATACTAGTTATTTTATTCATGCATGCATACATACCATCCACGAATACATAAATATATATGTGTTTTATATATATATATGTATATATATATATATTATATATATGTGTGTGTGTGTGTGTGTTCATAAGTGATGTATCTATAGCAAATCATTAAGGGAAAATATGTACAATTATATTCATACATATCTGTGTGTTGATATGTACATTATGTATATCTAACTATATCCAAATATGTCTATATATCCATATCTATATAACTATAGATATCTACATCTGTATATATATATATATATATATATATACCCAGAAGACTATCTTTATTAATACAATGTCCTTTTAATTAAAGAAGTAAAGTGATCATATTTGAGGTCCTAGAAGGTTTGGGATTTGAAACCACCTAAAGAATACATTCATTCAAGAATGATGCTAAGCTTGAGTTACTAGAATGAGAGTAGGAGGAGGAACTGGGTGAGTAAAAGTCTCATTTAGTCATTGAGCTGACTTGGTGAGTGTGCTGGAAATTCAATGAAGATAATTGTGTGGTCCAAGAAAATGTTCGGTAAAAGCCAGAATGATTTCAGTAGGGTGACTAGAATGCTAGACCCTGGAGGAAAACAGACATGTTTAAATTCTATGTGATGTGACTCCCAGTTTTCTGCTCATGGACAAATCCTAATTCCTTCCTCAGCCTCAGTTTCCTCCTCTGTAAAATGAAGGGGTGAAACTTGATGACCTCTCAATTGTCTTCCAACACTAAATCTTTGATAATACAATACTAGGATCACTTCTCAAGACTTTTTCTGTTAAGTATAATAATATTTGTAGAACAGACCTCATTTATAAAACTGAGGCTCAAATAAGACAGTTTGTGTAAAGAACTTTGTTAATTGGAAAACTCTCCATAAATGTCAACTGTGATCATCTAAGCTAAGGGGTGGCCATCCTGGCTGGTGGGATAGAGCTAGAGATCCAAAGAGTCAAAGGGGATGAGCAATGATGAGACTGAGAACTGTAACACACCTCTGTCTACACACAGGGGTTTTAATGAATCAAAGTGTAAATTCGGAATGGCGGGTTTGAATACAAGTTTCTGCAAAGCATTCCCAGGAAGAAATAATACACTTGTTATGCATTGCAGTCTGTGCTCAAAATGCTATTTCAGCATTCTGGGTATTAAAAAAAAGAACCTTATGTGGTCTTGTGGTGAACGACTGTGAAGGATTATTTAAAGTAAACTGTAGGGAAATATAAAACAAACCCAGCTAATTTATCACAACAGTGAAGATGCATAAATAAGATGTTTATGAATAACAAGGACAGCTTACCTATTATTTCAAAAAATTCTCATTTTCTTTGGTAAAATCCTGGATCTTCTTTAAAGGAGAATGACCCCAATTTTTGCACAGCTCCACTCTATATGCTCAGACTGTTCAGCCACATGTGTTATTGTGAATAATAGATTCAAAAGACTCTAGAAACATTTTAATTACATGATGAACTTTTGGACAGTTTGAAATGGAATTGCAGTCCCACCTAGCCCCCTGGTATTGAAGAATAATGCTGGAGTAGTATTGGGTTGTTTCCAGACTCTGAATGGAGGATGGAGAAGGGGAATGTTGGAGAAAAAAACACATGGCTGGTAAGGGAGAAAACAAGACACTTCAGAAGTATGGTATTATTTTTTGTTTAATTTAATAATTATATAATATCATAATATAACAATTATTATTTCAAAGACTTAATGCTCAGACGTCTAGGGGAAAATGGGGCAAATGTCAATATGTATCTATGATTTCCCCTGAGGAAAAGGTACTTACTATAGGTTCTGTCCCTGAGTTTCCTTTCTCTCAGAGTTCTAACACCAACATCATAACCCAGCTGACCATAATTCCCTTGTTTTTGCAGCATCAATACTCCAGTGACCAACAAATAAAGAAGACATTGAGTAGTTTCAAAAGACACAAAGAAATTTTGTCCATTCTTCAGGAATAAAGTACTCTAAATTGAAAGAGCCCAAAGTCTGAGTAGTTGAGTCTTATTTTTATCCACTTAGTATCTAAGTTAATGTCAGAGAATTCAAAATGATTGAACCATCATTGGATATAGCACTGGCCCTAGAGTCAAGAGGACCTGAGTTCAACTCCCACCTCAGACACTTAATAATTGCTTAACTGTGTGACCTTGGGCAAGTCACTTAATCCATTGCTTTTAATAAATAAAAATATTAAAAAGAAGAAAGAAAAAGAAAACAACAAGTAAGGACTCCCAAATCAATTGGTTCAGGAATGAAGGTGTGCCTAGACAAATTGATCTGAGAGCCATGGGACATTTCCTGATGCTATCTAGAGATGCTTTCTGCTAATCAGTCTCCTCCCCTTGTGCACTTACCCCTTTTAAACTCCCCAATGACCTACTATGAGAATTTACTCATCCTGTTTTAATCAAACAGATCAGACACAATACACATCACCATGAGACATCCCCTGTTACTTTCAAGCAGATAGAGACACGATGTTAACCTTTTACACAGTCAGGATGAGCCAACATAGCTCTAGCTTCTTTAAGTTGGGCCAACAATGACAGGGAATAGAAAGTGACAGTCTACAAGATTGCGGTTAAATACAACCATTGTTCACCTTCTGTTGTAAAGGTCACATGAATGAAAACCCTTTCCCTCCCCCTAACATATCCATTAAAAATCCCCATTGGCTTATGAGAGGGAACCTTCAGTTAAGAGGCTATATGTGAGAACTCATAGAAAGGAAAGGCTTCAATATATCACTTTAAGAAGTGATGCTCCTTTGAGGTTTACACCACTGCTCTTTTACAAAATCTTTGATTTGCTTTTGATATGCATTTTCACCCTTTCAAATGCAGCCAGATCTCAGTACATATCACATTTTTAATAAGAGAGGAAACAAGCAGGTGTTGATGTGTGGTATATAACTGCAATAATTCCAACTACATTTGTCTAAGGGGTATGAAGATCACTTTTCAACAACATATACACCAAGGAATAATGAAAAATAGAGCTGAGACCCATCCCTGGATTGGAAACCTAGATAGAATTTAAGTGGGATCTTCCATTTATTATAGTAGAGTGCTGAAAACTAACAATATTTGGAAGTGATTGAGCAGACACTGATGTGAATCAAGCAGACACTATTAATAATCTGGATATTACTTAATAACCCATGATTTCCCTTTGAAGGTATCTACTGTTATGAATCATTTATCCCCCCAAAACATTACTGATATGCATTTCTGGTACTAGAATCAAGACCTACAAAAGTGATGCATTACCAAGAGTACAAATCACAACTTTTAAATCAAAAAACATGCACTAAAAATGTCTTCAACTTTTACCCCATTACAGTATTTATGGTAAAAGATGATACTGTTTGAATACACAAATGATCTGTGATTTTTGTCAGTGTGAAAAGTTCTCTGAGTAAGAACTCTCTCCACCAAGGCAGATTGTAAATCTTCTGTGGTTTAGGAGTCTTAGAGAGAGCTTTGGGAAACAGAAAGTTTAATTGACTTGTCTAGACTCCTCAAGGCAATAAGTGTCAGAGGCATGCTTTGAACACTATCTTCCTGATATTAAGCTCAACATACCACTTCACATGTGTTCTTTTATTTTTGGCAAGGCAATGGGGTCAAGTGACTTACCCAAGATCACACAGCTAAGTAATTATTAAGTCTGAAGTCAAATTTGAACTCAAGTCCTCCTGACTCCAGGACCAATGCTCTATTCACTGTGTCATCTGGTTACCCCTTACAATATGTTCTTAATGTCTTCTATTTTGTCATTCATTGGAAAAATTCAATCTTACTCCATCAACTAACAAAAAAATGTCTTTAATATAGGTAAGCCAGTTGTTTCTTTGATTTTGCACTATTTTGAATTATCTTTATTATTGACAAGACAGAACTGGGGGGGTCTTAATCTTTTTTTGTGTGTCATTGACTTCTGGCACCCTGATGAATCCCCTTCCCAGAATGTTTCTAAATTCATCAAATGAAATATATAGAATTACAAAAGAATCCAATTATGTTAGGAAAGAGTTATAAGGGGGCAGCTAGGTGACACAGTGGATAGAACCCTGGCTGAGTCAGGAGGACCTGTGTTCAAATTTGACCTCAGAATTAATAATTACTTATCTGTGTGACCTTGAGCAAGTCACTTAACCCCACAGCCTTTCAAAAAAAAGAAAGAAAAAAGTTATAAAAATAGAAGGGAAAAAAAGCATAAGTTAACATCCCAATTTAAGAGTCCCTGAATATAACAAAATAATTATAGTCACAACTTTTAGTGCCAACTGTATGAGATATATTTCACTGGGCAGCATGAATAAAAAGGCTTTAAAATATTGCCCCCCTCATTTAGGAACTTAGAGCATAGTTGGGAAGACGGGATACTCATGAATAAAATAGAGTAGTATATGCATAGCACCAGATGACTAGTACCAACAATTATCATAGAAGTCACAACCAGAATCCATGGCTATTCTTCAATGTCCCATCTTACCTGTGTATCCTTCCCTAATCATTGAAATCTGAATTATTCCTTGAATTCCTCTAAGAAATTAATGATTTATCCATTTATTTTGAGTTAATTTTATTACCCCAATTAATTTATAACCTTGATAAAGGCTAAAATGCTCATTTATACTCTTTTTTGCATCTTCTACAGAGCTTAGAACAGTAATGCTGGATGTTAAGCTGCATGGGAAGCCAAGTAGCACAGTGTAGAGAGGGATAAATCTAAACTCAAACAGAACAACTTCAAATCTGACATCAGACATTTACTTTAAGCTGTGTGACACAGAGTAAGTCATTTAACCCTGTTTGCCTGAGTTTCCTCCTCAAACCCAGTATCTTTGCCAAGAAAAGCCCAAATTCAATCATGAAAAATCTAATGAGATGAATGAACAATAACAATGTTGAATTAAGAATGCAAAGTTGGTGGCTGGGGGAAGGGGATATATTCTATGAAGGGAGTATAAATATAAATGATGTTGAAAAACAATGAACTGATAATGAACATTTAATGGTTTATCTGGATGGAGCCTTTCTCATACCCAAATAACTCAGAATGAAGAGCAGTATACTCAATTTGTAGAACAGAGATAATATTTAATGAAAGAGAGTCACTGAGTTCTCCCAAATTCCCCTCCAAACATCTTAAAATTGAATTTTTAAGGACCCAGAACCATCAAGTCTCAGTACAGTATAAGTTAGGAAAACAGCAGGAGAGGTCTGTCTCAGCAGAGTGGAACTTAGACCTGGAGCACAGAACAGATCACTAGTGTAGGTCTTAGAACCAGACTGGCAATAATTGCAACAGCACCAGTAACATCTTTGAGAGTTTTTAACCCATTGATAGTAAGACAATTGATCAGAGAAAGATAACCAGGAGACCCTTTGCTGGTATGGAGTCCAGGATCCTATCACATGTGCCCCATACACAGTTTTGGGTTGCAGTCCTAGGGCAAAAAGGAGTAATGTCTGTGGTCAAGGGAATGCAGGGGTTCCAGTGTGGAGAAGAATACTAGTGATTACTCACAGAGCAGAGGACAGGGCAAGAGAGTAGTGATCACATCTCTTCTTACTTCCTTCAAAAACTAAAAATTTACAGACCCCAAAGAACTAATTCTGAAAATAACGGCACAAAATCTTGAAACTAGGACAAATGCAGTCTTCACCCCCAGGATCTGAGACTAATTTTAACATAAAAATTATAGGTCAAGAAACAGACTAGAAAATGAGCAATTAACAACAACAAAACTTGACAATAGAAGTTACTATGGTGATCAAGATCAAGGAGATCAAGATAAAAATCAGAAGAAAAAAGTCAAAACTGCTACAGGTTAAGCTTCACAGAAAAGTATGAATTGGCTAGAAAACCAAAAATCATTTTTTGAATAGTTAGAAATATTTTAAAACTTAAATGAGATAGGTAGAGAGGAAAATAGGAAAAGAAATGAGGGCAAGGCAAGAAAATCATGGTGGGAAAAGTCAACAATTAGTGAAGAAAATGAACGTTAAAAAAACAGAATAGAACAAATCGTAAAGGAGGCACACAAAATCCACTGAAGAAAATGACTACTTATAAAGGAGAATTGGACAAATGGGGAAAATGTATAAAAATGCACTGAAGACAATTCCTTAGAAAATAGAATTCACCTAATGGAAAGGGAGGTACAGAAGCTCATCAAAGGAAATTAGATTTGGACAAGGGACAATGAGACATCAAAAACAATAAAACAAAATGAAAAGAATGAAAAATATTCTTTTCATGGAGAAACATGGAAGAACAACTGATAAAACAGTGATAATTTAAGAATTATTCGATTACCTTAAATCCTTGATTAAAAAAAAAAAGAGGGGTAGCTAGGTGGTACAGTGGATAGAGCACTGGCCCTGGAGTCAGGAGTACCTGAGTTCAAATCTGACCTCAGACACTTAGTAATTACCTAGCTATGTAGACTTGGGCAAGTCACTTAACCCCATTTGCCTTGTAAAAACCTAAAAAAAAGTTTAAAAAAAAGGAGATTCAACATCATATCCTTTGATACAGCAATTCCAATATGAGTCTGTATCCCGAAGAGATGCACACATACACATACACACACACACACACACACACACACACACACACACACACACATACACACACACACACACACAGATATATATATATGTGTGTGTATTTATATAAATATATATGTATGTGTGTGTGTGTGTGTGTATATATATATATATATATATATGTATATATGCAATAGCAGCTCTTTTGCTGTGGCAAAGGATTAGAAATTGAGGGAATGTCCTCAATTATTGAATGCCATAATTGTTATGGCATATAATTGTAATGAAATAATATTGTGCTATAAGAAATGATGAATCAGACACTTTCAGAAAAAATCTGGGACATCTTATATAAGCTTATAAATGCAAAGTGAAGTGAAAAGGATCAAGAGTACATTGTATACAGTAACAGCAATATTGTATGATGATCAACTTTGAATGATTCAGTAATACCATGATCTAAGATAATTGCAAAGGATTATAATAAAAAATGTTATACCTCTCCAGAGGAAGAACTGATGAAATCTGAATTTAAATCAAAGAATATTTTTGCTTATGTCAGGGGGTGAAGGGGATCTCTAATTTCTTTCACAAAATAGCTACTATGTATAATATGTTTTGCCTGACTGTACATGTATAATGAATATCAAATTTCTTGCATTTTCAAGGATTGGGAAGGAGAAAGAGGGAAGAAGAGAATTTGGAACTCTAAATTTATAAATATATATGAAAAAAATAAAATATTAAATAAATGGTTAAATAAATAAAGGGAAAAAACAGGCAAAAAAGAGTAGTATTCTCCCTAGCTAAGAAGTCCATTGTGCTGTTCATTTGTTCTGTGGCCCTCAAAAAAAGTATTTTTGCACATTATTGAATATCTCCATTATGAGACCAAGCCTCTATGAGCTCATTTGTTTTAATCAGATTAAAGCCTTACAAGTAAGAAAAACCATTCATATTTAAGCTTCAGTAGACAATTAGTTAAAAAAATTTTTAAAAAAACAAGTCCCATAGAAAACAATTAAGAGCATCTGAGGCTTTCACTGTCTACCCTCAAATGTCAAAATGTCTTAATGGGTTATTATGAATCATGCTTATTAAAGAAGTCATTTGACAGTTTAAGGTTCCTCCACAAAAAAAATAGAGACCTCTATTAAGAACAATCATTTGAAAACACACACACACACACACACACACACACACACACACACACACACACACACACAAAAATTACCTTCAAATAGCCATACAAATAATTATCAGAATAAATGCCCTTTTACAAGAGGCATATGGTCTGTTCTTCATGCCTATGAATGGCATGAGTTTGATACCTTATCAGAGGCCATCCCTCTCTTTTTACAGGTCTGTAAAATCTGAGGATCAAGGAAATTAAGTGACTTCTCTAAGGTCATATAGGTAATAGGCACCAGAACTACAATCTTAACCCAGCTCTGATCCTCAACCTCAGAGCCAAGTCCATTCTACAGGAACACATTGATTTAGTGGGGTTTTCATTTATGTCATAAAAGTAATTCTTAGAAGGAAAATATGAATCTTTGAAGCTATCAAGACCATCTCTGTGGTGAATAAAACAATCATTGTCACCCTTTCTCAATTCATGTCTGTGAGAAATTATAGTCTAAGAGATGTATGACTGTGGTGGACAGACATAAGAACATAGACACTATTATGAAAAAAAAATTTCTACATCAAGTAATAAATGAATGTAAGAAGTCTCAAGTTTAGGTTTCTGGTGAAAAGAGACCAACAGACTCAGAGCAGTTAAGGAAATATTCATCAATTTGATCATGACTCCCCAATGTACCACATCATACCACATCCAAACTGAAGGCAAGTAAAGCTTAGGTGGAGTCAACAGGAACAAGACAGTGGAAATTCATTCAGCCTTATGAGCAAAATTATGCTCTAATTGTTAATTCCATTAACCCTCTAAGAGAGAGCAACATGAAAAATTCTGACCCAGAGGAATGCATTTAGGACTCCTATAAAAAGGAAAGTTCAAGTCAGTCAGTTCTAGATTTATTCATTAAAAAAACTATGTAACAAATGCTGTAGCAAACCTTGAGAAAATGACAAAAACCATGTCTGAGAACTTCCATTCTGCTGGGGGAATGGAACATTTACACAAATAAATAAAAAAATCTAATTTGAGGAGCAGCATTTCAACTAAGGCAGCATAATGTGAGTTCTTCCTATAGTGCCAAAATTGAGGAGCCACTCTGCACCTTTCTGGGACTTGCTTCCTCATCCTGTTCCCTTGCTCCATCTCTCTGTCACAGGCACACATGCCCAACAAATGGCAATCTTTCAGCAATGTTTGGAATGTACTTCTTTTCCCATCAAGTCTCTTTCAAGATGAGTTCTCTTTCTCCATCTCAAAGGGAAGGAGGCACAATGATTTCCAAACAAGGTTCTCTTTTGAGAGGGTAAAAGCACTAATAATTAGAAGGACAAATAATAACTAATGCATGAATTCTGGGAGTCCTTTGAGAATGGGAATGCATAAAGGACATCAAGATTAGAAATTTATTTGTCTTGTCTTTAATTTGCCTTGCTCTTTGGTCATCCACATTCTATTCATACATAAAGACATCGCCAGTTCCACTTTATCTGTAAAGCTTTCCTTCCCTTCCAGACTAAATTTCCTTTCCTTTGAACTCTGGGGACAATTATCATCTCTTTTATTTATTTGTCAATGAATAATGCTTTAAAAAATTGCCCACATTTGTATGTAAGTATAAGTCCCTTGAGGGTAAAAATTCTATCTTGTCTGAAACTTATGTTACTTATGTTACTCAGCACACTGCCTTGAACTTCATGGGTATTACCTAAGATGACTAGTCAATAAAGGCTAAAGGAAATTTAAAACATTTTGCTTAGAAGGATCAGATCTCAAACTGTTACCCCTGGAATATATGTGAAATTTGGAAGCACATACACAAATACCGACAATTAGCAGCCCCCAAAAGATCAGTTGAAACATAGAAGTGCAATACCTCACCTCCAACAATAGGGTTGGAGGCATTAAGGACAAATTCTCACGATCAACATCTATTCTCAACACATTCTCAACAAATTGTTCTGTTATATAGAAAGAATTAAACTACCTGAAATGCTCAATATAACCTGGAAATTTCTATTTCACTAGAAACTGAGAAAATTTATGTTTTTGACCCATTCCTTTCCACAGTCATGTCTCCTCAACTTACCTAAGGCTAGGTCCATCACTCTGGCATGTAGTAGTTAAAGTTGTCCATGCCCAGCCAAAAGTTTGCTTAGTGTGGTTTCATCTCTATTATATTAAAGAGCTGAAATTCCAACTTCAGAACTCAAATCTGTACTGAACCCAGACTCCATATGTTATGTCCCTTTCTTAAGCAAATTCAATGGTAGTGAGGTGGTTTGAGATGTAGCAAAAGAGATATGAACAAAACACAATCTAAGCATGAAGAAATCTTATTACTCAAAGGTGAGGTAATCATGGAACAATGGTGAGAACACCATACTTGAAATCAGATACACTGGGATTGAATCCCAGTTCTGTTACTTACTTTTTAAGTTACATTGGGTAAATCATTTCAAATCTATGGGCCTTAGTTTCCACATTCATAAAATGGACTAAAATACTTCGTTTTAAATCCCACTTTCCTATAAGAAAAAATGTTTCTACTGAAATGAAAGATTGATATGATATCTTACTATATTTCCAGTTTTAAATTCCATTTTCCTATAAGAAAAAAATATTTCTATCCACCCTCCCTAAATGAAAGATTGATATGACACTCTTAGTATCTCACCTCTCAAGGAATTTGGGTAAAATAAATTAAAAATACTCAGAAGATAGGGAGCAGAATTCAAATTTAAATAATTAATCTATGTCCTGGTTTTAATATTCTCTAGGTTGATTGAATACTTCATGTTCAGACATAGATCATTATCTGTTCTCAGTACAATTGTGTGATTATCTTTGAGTGTACCTGCTCCCTTTACCCCTAAACATCAGATTAAAACTGTTATTTCATAATTTGGGGGGTCTGAGGGTGACTCCTTACTTTGTCTCTTTTTCTCCTAGAGGTTTATGAAAAAAGTAGCACTCAGATAGCTAAGACTTAAATTCAACAAATCCATTTAATTAGATTCTCTAGCCTATGTGATTCCTAATACTGTTTATATAATGAAAAGAAGGAGGAAGTTGCTGCCTTTCCATTTAATATAAATATTGCTGACAATATTAACCAGACTCTTGGTTGCACATTGGGAACTGAAGATATGCATCCTTGAATTGAAGATACTCATCCCTCATCCAGGAAGTTATGCCCAGGTGAAGTGAACTGGAGAACATGAGAAACGGGGGTGTGGAGATCAACTTGCAAAGTTGTTGACTAAGAAAAAAGGGGAAAAAACATTACTTTGAGTTCTATGAATATCACAGAGATAACACAGGAAGTAGGGATTTTTCCCTATCATTCTAAAGTGAAGAATACCAAGAGAACCATAGCACAAGTAGGATTTGCTCTTTAGATGCAAAAAAAGTACTGGCTTATATTCTGTCTTCTCCTGTTCTTTATTAATTTCATATGTATAAAACATGTATATCCAGTCATACTACAACTGCCTGAAAGAAGACCTGAGGTCTTCAGTTTCTTTTGCATCCCATATATTCTAATTCAGGCCTGATAGTAATAGCCACTCCATGGATATTTGTTGACTAAATTCTTTTTATGGAAGGGGTTATTCACTTTCCCATCTCCCTGAAAATGATTGAGTGATGTAGTAGTAGTAGTAGTAGAAGAGGGTCTGAGTCTGAGTCTAAGTCTCTGTCTCTAGCTCTGTCTCTCTGTCGCTCTCTCTCTCTCTCTCTCTCTCTCTCTCTCTCTCTCTGTGTGTGTGTGTGTGTGTGTGTGTGTGTATGTGTGTCTTTGTCTCTGTCTCCATCACTCTCTTTCTCATCTGTCTCTTGCTATCTCTCTATCTCTACCTCTCTCTCCCCTCAGAAAAGACATTCCCTACCTTCTCCTTTTCTTTCTTGGCTTGATTCAATCTCTATCCCCTCTTCCTTAGACCCTCTTTCTTCACCTCTGTATATGATTTCTTACATATAAGATAAGCCTAATGAAATCTTAGTTTTGATTGCATTAATTTATACTCAATTTCTACTCCAATGAGGCAGTAGACTATCATAAATAGGACCCAGGCTTTGGAAACAGGAAGACCTGTGTGTGAAATTCATTTGATACAGTCATTTCTCTATCTTCAATTGTAAAATGGGGGAAGGGGGTGAACTTGACAGCCTCAAGGTCGTTTCCATATCTAAATAACAATTTTGTGATCTTTAGAAAATAATTGGAACATCTAGAAAATAGAGCTCTTTTCTCTTGTTCATCTCATCAATTACAGATTCTAGTAGTATCACTTTATAGATGACTATCAGATTTTTGTTAATGTTTGAACATGAAAGATTGAAATAAAAAGGTACAGTAAAGTCCAGGAACAAATGAACTCCTTCCCCTCATCTTACTGTTTTGCTTCCACTAATATTGGGCACTCCTAGACATACTGAGTTGCATATTTAATGGATTCTTTGAATGACCTAAATCTAGCACTAATAACAATCATAAATCCAAGTACCCTGGCTAAAGAGAAATTAAAGTGAACATGATGAGAATTCAGAAAGTTACTCTAATGAGATGACATCTTTTCTTAGTATTTCCTCTTCTTTCTGCTTGGAAAAGAAATGCATACACAAAGACATTCTTACCTTAAAGATAAATTAGGAAGGAATTATACATACTACAGAGGTATTCTTTGCCTCACAAAGGGATTCACATTAGGTTCCATTAACCCTTTCCCTGGATAATCATCCAAAGGCTTGAAGATAGCACAATGCTTTGCACATAGTAGGTGTCAGATAATGAGGGAAATGAATTAACTCTAAAATCATGTGTGGATGCCATTAAGCGTCTGTTTACGGAGTCTTTTCTAGTTGATAGGAAAGTTAATGCTTGGAGATGGAGGAAGAACGGGCAAAAGAATGATATAAGTTGCTACAATGAGTCGCTTGATACAATGAGAAACAAAGATATAGTTGAATAGTATCTATCTCATCATGTTGTTATGAGGATTAAACTTGGAGTGCTTTGCCAAACTCAAAATGCTCTGTAAATGTGATGATGATGATGATGATGATGATGATGATGAATAATGATGATGATTTATTGATTGACTGAAGATGATGATATTGATAAATAATTCTTCTCCTGTTTGACGGAATTCTGAAAGTGGTCCCAGGACAAGTCACTATCCTGTTATCATTCCTGAACATTTCATATACTTTGAAATATCTGCTCAGGTGGATAAAATAACTGCTTTTGTAGTTGAACATAAGTATTTAGATGTAAGCCCATCTTTGGGGGATCACTGAATAAATTGTAAGTATAAGTCTAGCAGCCATCAGAATGACAAAGATCATATGGCTTATAATCTGCTGTGCATGTGATTTTGATTTTTTCTGCTAGGTCTCTGTATTTTAAAGGATTTAATTTCCTGAGGCTTAGAGTATGTCTTTGATTCGGCAATAAATACTAGAAACATTCTGAAATTTCTTGGCTCAGCTCTTAACATTATTTGAGGATTGTAGATATAGTATGGGGCTTGATTCTCTGTCAATCTATGAAAGAAATCAAGTATCTGATGAAAGTTATTATCAGCTCTGAAACAGTAATGGCAGCATCAAAAATAGGATCCAATTTGCAGAAATTCAGTTTACACACATTTTTTTTTCAGGTGTAAATCCTAAGATCATTGCAACCAAAGACCAATGTTTGTGTTCTCTTAGTTGTGTGGAGATGGTTAGGTATATGGGAAGAGAATCAAGAATGACAAGATGAAAGTTTTCAAAAATGACAATAGGAAAATTGACTTAAATTGATACATAGACTCATGCCTTACCATCTGGTACAACTACAGGCATCATGTACCTGAATGCATTATTTTTCAGTTTCCAGAATGGAAGCAAAAATAATACTACAGAACATCAAATAATATTGTTCCATCATGCAGAAAAGGCAATAGAATATGGGTAGTATTGTCCTATCATATATATGGGTAACAGAATATTTATGTATATACACTTATATTTTACACTATTTATGAACTATATATTTATATATATATATATATATATATATATATACATAAATATCAAAACTCATTTATAAAAAGTCTATCCTAAGAAGGCTTTACTACCTCAGAAACTGGAGTCAAAATAATGGGCACTGATTTCATGAAGTTTTAAGTCCAACTGGAGGTAGTATATGTATTCATATATATGCATGTTTGTTTAGAAGTATATCCATAGGTAAAGGTGTATTGCACATATGCACTTATGTACAGTTAATCCCTCCACATTCCCAGGTTTCACTTTTGAGAATTCAAGAATTCCCATGACTTTATTAGAAATCTCATTTTCATTTTTAGGTGGCAACTAGCCACGTTTGGGGTTAAGAGTAGTAGGATCCATGCAAATTTGTGGAATGACTTCACTGGTTTTGTTCACCTTATTGTAGCAGAATAAAAGATCTTCCTGAGCATTCATTGCATGTTTTCAGTTTGCCCTCAAAGCTCAAGTTTTATGTTGTAATTATACCCCTAAAACAGGGTTACACTGCAGCTATTCCCTGCCTTATACAGTAAATATCCAAGACTAGATTTCCCAATGCTGAGTACTGATAGTACCTTCTTCCTCACTGGGGAAAGTGGGGCAGATGCAGAAGGCCTCAGATTTCCCAGGACAGAAAAAGGGGTAGTACCTAGTATTGATGGAAAAGTATAAAGGAAAAGGGAAATCTAGGGTTTGTTCTGCACTCTAGCCTGCCCCCTTGTGCCCAGAAGTCTCTATTCCAGAAGCGTGGGTGGGTCAAGCCAACACAGAACTGCACATGAGTAGCTGTCCTTTAGTATAATTACAGGTAAAGATGTATGTGCATGTATGCACTTACAGACAGTTAATTCTCTACATTCCTGCTTTTCACTTTTGAGATCTCTAGACTTTTTTGTGATTTTTTTCATAACAAAACATTAAATTTGATAATAAATAACTTTCCCTAACACAGTAACTATGCAATAACCTATAAAATGCAGTATACAAAATAAAATTGGTAACATGAAAAACATTTTCCCCCATTAGTAGTATAATAATCTCTAGCAAAAGATTATAGATTTTGGTGGTTGTGAGAACCTAATCCTCTACTTCCCATAGGTTTAATGTATCAACATAATGTACTTTTTACTTTGTGCGATTTTCTAGGAATATTAGCATTACCCCTGCAAAAGTCAAGAACTGATTCTCTCTCTCTCTCTCTCTCTCTCTCTCTCTCTCTCTCTCTGAGTGTGTGTATTATATATAATATATATATATAATGTGTGAGCATTTATATATAAATATATTTATTTATATTATTATTATGTATATTATATTATGTATTATTATTGTATGTTTATATATAAATACATATGGAATTATCAACATATATATTTATGCATTTCTAAGGATATACTTATGTGCTTATGTAAGCAAGTAGGTATATACTACAGTGTTAAACAGACATATATCGATATATAATAATATGTACCAAGTGCCAAATGGGTAGATTTAGATCAAAAGTATACAATTCAAATAGAAATGGTGGCTATGAATTCATACAGAAGGATCTCTGTGAGTCTTATATTGACTTATTTTTAAAATGTAATGCTATCTATATTTTACTTTTTTATTTATTTTGTTAAATATTTCTCACATTTTAATCTGGTTAGGTCACACCTGACAGTGTTGCTGACAGCATGTTTGACACCTCTGATTTAGACAATAAACTAAATACGAGAGTTTCAAAGAAGTTGGGATTAAAATGAATGGGAGTCAGGAAAAGTTTAATAAAGGAAGTGGGTATTTAAGTCAGACCTAGAGAAGGGTCAGGCAATGAGAATGAAACCTAGGGATAGTCAAAACAGATAGGAGATTGAAGAGGCAAGACTCAGGCTTTCCTTAGTTAAACCATATCTGTTCATTCCAATAAACAAAACAACTTCCCTCAGAAAAATCTTCAACTACAGCCATATTCGGGGGGGGGGGGGGCCGAAAGGAAATAGCACATTTTAAAAGCACCAGTGAGCTTCCATTTCTTCAGAAATCAGTGATACCTGACAAGTTCTTCCCCCAATCCCAAGATTTTCCTGTCTCTTTATATGGTTGAGAGACTATTGCTCATCCTCTTTGCATTGGCTAATGTGATCCCATTATCGATGGTAAGGTAGAACTCTCCTCCAGCAGCCCAAAAAGTAAGGGAAAGGCCCCTCCTGAGGGTATAGCAGAGAGGGTCTTGGCAGGAAACAAAAATGACTTCCTTTTTCTAATAGATATTTTATTTGTACAAATACATGTTATGAAAATTTTTCAACATTCATCCATATGCATTTGTATACATTTTAAGTTACAAAATTTCCTTCTACCTTCCCTTGCCACACCCCTCCCCTAAGTAATGAAGTCAAGTTAACATTGACCATACATACTTGTAATAAAACATGTTTACAGATTAGTCCTTTTTAGTGTGAGGAATTAGGATTAAGGGAAAGAGATTCATAAGAGATATTTTTTATAAAGTGTTCATCAGAATCTAAAGGTTTTTTTTTTAAATTGCTCACTTTGTTTTCTTTTGCTTTGTTCTATTTTCTCCCTCTGGATGGGGATAACCATTGCTGGTCTACTATGGTTGTCCTAACTCTCTGAACTGCTGAAAGAAGTTGCATCCATCAAGGCTGATTATCTCACAGTATTGTTTTTAATGTGTACATTGTTTCCTTGGTTCTGCTCCCTTTGCTCAGCATCAGATCCTGTAAGTGATTCCATGCTTCTCTAGAGTCCAAACATTTATGGTTTCTTATAGAACAATAATATTCAATAGTATTCTTGTACCATAACTTGTATAGCCATTCCCCAATTGTTGGGCATCCTTCAATTTCCAGTTCTTTGCAACTACAAAAAAGAACTGCTATGAATATTTTGGAACATGTAGGATTTTTCCCATTTTTATGATTTTTTTCCTGGACATAGACCTAGAATTGGAATTGCTGGGTAAAAGGGACGAAAAGTTTTATTGTTCTTTGTGCATAGTTCTGTATTGCTCTCCAGAATGGTTGATCAGTTCACAACTCCACCAGCAATGCATTAATGTCTCACTCCTCCCAACACTGATCTGATAGGTGTGAAGGTGATACCTCAGAGCTGTTTTAATTTGTATTTCTCTAATCAATAATGTTTTGGAGCATTTTTCATATGATTGTATATAATAATTTCTTCATTTGAAAACTGTCTGACCATTTATCAACTGGGGAATGACTTGTAACCTTATAAATTTAATGCAATTCTCTAATATAGTTTAGAAATAAGATCTTTATCAGAACTTCTGGTTGTGAAGATTAATTTCCAGATTTCTCCTTTCCTTCTGATTTTGGTGCATTGATTTTATTAGTGCAAAATTTTTTAATTCAATATAGTCAAAATTTCATTTTGCAGTTTATAATGTATTCTATTTCTTGTATGGTCATAAATTTTTCCCCTTTCCATAGAGCTGACAGATAATTTCTTGGTCTATTAATTTATCTATGGTGCTGCCTTTTTTATCTAAATCCTGTGCCCGTTTTGACCTTATTTTAGTATAGGGTGTGAGATGTCAATCTATGCCTAGTTTTTGCCATACTATCTTCCAGTTTTCACAACAATTTTTGTCAAATAGTGAGCTCTTATCCCAGAAGCTGTTTGTCAAACAAAAGATTACCATAGTCATTTACTATTTCTTTTCAACCTATCCTAATCTACTGATCATTACTCTATTTCTTAACCAGTATCAGTTTTGATAACTGCCACTTTATAGTATAGTTTTAGATCTGATAGAGTTAGGCCACCTTCCTTTACATTTTTTTTTCCATAAGTTCCTTGCTATTCTTGACCTTTTATTTCTTCAGATAAATTTTGCTGCTATTTCTTTTCTAGCTCCGTAAAACAGTTATTTGGTAATTTGATTGGTATGGCATTGAATGCGTAATTTAATTTGGGTAAGATTGTCTTCCTAATCCAGTTGGGCAAGAGAAAGGAGGCAGCCCCAAAGTAGAGGGAATTCACACAAGATTCATTGTCTTATACATATATATTAATATAATTTATAGACTGAAAGAGATATTTTCCTGAGGGAAATTATACCTTCTCTTTATTCTATAAATAGCATCTTTTCCTCCAAATGGGTCGGTCAGATTTTTAATTTATTAATTATTAATTTTTTAATTTTTTTAATTAATCAGATTTTAAAATTATTATTACTATCTTTTTTTAAAAAAATTCTACTTCTTGTGTCCAAATGAATGGAATAAACTGAAAATTAGGTGTTATAGCACTATAGTTTGGTAAGATGCTGCAGTGGTTTAGGAATGTAGCTAGAATTTGTTATGAGATAATAGCAGCTTTGCTTTATTATGACAGTTGCAATAAAACAAAGATGCAACAATATAAAATGTGGCAACCTCCCCAAAAGTGTCCTTAAGAAAACAACCAATCAATGACTTCCCCCAACTCTATAGAAGTTTTAAATTCAAAAATAAACCTGTCTTTGAATATAGAGTCACATGGCATCATCTCTATCATCACATAATCTCAACAATAGGTTAAATATCCCCTCAATTACCAAAACCATACACAAGAAAATACACATCATAGAGTTACTATATAGGTTCTCTATTACTCTACCCCTTACAATAGCATTCTAAAGGGGTTTGTAAAATCTTAGAATGTAGTTTCTTATTTTAGACAATGGGGAAATAGATACTGGTATATCCCTTGTCTTTGTGGGAGTCAATGGAAATTAGATGTTAATTCACCTGGGTCATAAATTGTTCCATTCTAAAACTGGTTTATAATAGGAGGAGTATGTGAATAATGACAATTACAAAGAAACTTTCAATGTATTCCTACTTCCTACTGAATAATAGCCAAACTACTAAAAAAGTCTTTCCTAATCTGATTCCAATCTATTTTCCCCCACTATGGTATAGTAAAGAGAATGCCAGACTGGATCAGAAGGATTAATCCTGTCTCACACATTTATGAGTCATGTGATGTTGAATAAGACACTTAACCTCTCTCAGCCTCAGTTTCCTTATTAAATGAGATGATATGTGATATATAAGTGGCCATAGATATATTAAATGATATTAATTATTGTTAATTATATATTCTACATTCATAAGATCACAGGAAAAGTTTTAGAGATGAAATGATCTTTTAGATGATTTAGCTGAAACCCCTCATTTCTGTTCATTTTCAGTTTTATTAATGTCATGGGTTTTACCTCCAACCATTTATAGGCTATTCCCTTTTTGTAAGAGGTCTTTTATAACAATGTAAAATAAAATAGTTAAGTAAAAACTTAACTATTACACAAATAATGCAGTGACCTCATATGAAACTACATGTAATATTTCACATCTGTAATGCTCCACTTCCTCTGTAATAAAAACAAAACAATTAAACTAGAACCTGAAATCTATCTTCTCTTTCTCCTATCCCCCCCCCCCAGCCACACCACACTCTACTGAGGGGAAAAGAAAAAATATTGTAACAAATATCTTATGCTATATCAGTCAAGTAAAACAAATTCTCCCCAAGGCAGCACATGAAAATCTATATTTCTCATTCCTCACTCTAAATCCATCACCTGTTTATAATAGATAGCATGTTACATCTTCAGTTCTAACTGACATCTAGACAAATGAAGTGACTTATCCGAGGTCACATAGGTAGTAAGTGGAAGAGTTAAAATTCAAATTGTGTCTCTAAAATTATGAGTCTGCAGATTCCAAGCCCAGTGATCTTTCCAATGTTTACCCCTTTCATACTTTCAAGCCCTTATTCATGATCTCTTATTACCTGAAGTCTATAAAGCATTCCCCATATCTTTCCATTTCAAGGTCTTCCCAAGGCAATTCTTCCCTTATTCTCACAGTCAGAAATAATATGCATATAGAAATCATACAGTACTTTTCTTGCTCCTCTCCTACATATATATTTTCATTCTTCTTTTTCTGTGTCCCTGTCTTAAATCCTGAACTAGAAAGTAAACTTTCTACAAGCAGACATATTTTATTCATTTATTTTATAGATCAATGTCAAGTAAACTAGCTCATACATTCATACAGAGTAGGTGCTTCATACAAATTCTTCCAGCCTCCCTTCACTCAAATCCAATTCTTATGCTAATCATGATATCACTTTCATGATGTCATGGTCTTCTTCTTCAAGGACTAAAGACAAACATCATCATCATCATCTCATACCTAGATATCAAATTTTATTTTAATCATTAGTTTCCATATTACTCTTCCTATCTAATCTTTAATTTTCAAAACACTTTACTGACACATTTTAATTATCTACTTTGTACAATATATCATTTATTTAGGAAGAATAAAGAAGGGGGGGAGGTTCAGTAAGCTAGACAACACATGTCTGCCATTAGGCTTGGGTCACACATTCCACTACTTTAGTCAATACCTTTTGCAAAGAAGGGAATAGCTTGTGACAGCTCTTCTTTGAGGCCAAATTTAGGAGTTAAAATTTCACAACATTCAGTTCTAATTGTTTTGATGTTAATTTTCTTTCCATTTACATTGCTGAACTGACCTAACTTTTCCCTGGGGACTTCTTACTGACAAGTCTTGCATGTTCAGTGTTTACCTTCTTTCTCAACTGTGCCAATATAAGGGGAAATTTCAGAAGCACAATGTCTGGTAGATGAGCAGATACCAAATGAAACTGAAACAAAGTCCTTCCTACTCCATTTTGGTCAATTTTCTGCTGAATATCCAGGAACTTCCATCCTCATAACCCAATGGTAATACTGCAGAGAAATTAGGGCATCCCACTTTCTTTAGTGATTCACATCAATCCCTCTGATTAAGAATCAGTAATGAAAGAAAAGCAATTGTATGTGGGGAAAGGAAGTGAGGAAGAGAAGTTTCATGTGTGAGAGACTGGAGGAACCCCATTGCTCATCTATATTGAAAAGGTTCTCATTCCCTAGCCACTCTGTCTATAAAACACTGAAATGACAGTTCTCTACCATGCTATTTCCTGGGCTTCTAAGATACTCGTTTGTAATATAAAAAATCTGAACCATTAAAATTAGAATTATTAAATAACCTGCATAAAATACACAGCAATGTTCTTCCTCTTAAAATGTATGTCCTCATAAGAAAGTCTCCACTGCATAGTCAGGTTTCAGTTAAATTTTATGGAATGAGGGCTCTAGTTCCTATGGCATTCTTTGGGGGACTAGGAAAATAAATGCCTATCCTTATCTACAAAGTCCTCCTCCCTTACAAATCTCTTAACTCTCCAACTAGCCTTAGTGTAAACACTCCTTTCAAATGACCTTGGAAAATGGAAACAGTGGCATCTAATGCAGGGCCAAAAAGCCCCTTCAGACAAACAGAATTCAGCCTAGACAGGGTCAACTCTGTTTATAGACTTGCTGAAGTTTTTTGGTTGGTTAAAAAGCTGACAGGCTGTATTACAGCTAACATTCTCATATTGATTATACCATTTCAGAGTCTGGCCTCTCACTGACAAGAGTGGCGTAATTAGTTTTTTCCTTGTTAAATATTTGTAAATCATTCGTACTTTTATGGGTTACATAACCTGGCTGTTACCCTTCAAATAATCTTCTTGTAACTTGTTTAAACAAGAAATATTTTCTGGAGAGCGATGTCACTTCTGTCCTTCAGTGAGAATCCAACATAAGGACTTCTCTTGCTATAGGAAGAAAAAATGGGGGGGGGGGGCATCAATGCTACAGTTACATAAAATAAATCTGTAATAGACTTTATCCAAAGGGACCCGAGAACATCGGTGACTGCCTAATTGCTTGGCTAGCACTACAGTTCCCTGGCAGTTGGAGTGGGTAACAATATTTTTAAAAGCTACGGTGTTAAAGGCTGTCAACAGTCTCACAATTGTTACAAGTGCTGGTGATGAGCTCATAATGAAAAAATAAATAAATAAATAACACCACCTTTGATTTTCATCACCCACCAAAATAAAAGGTCACTTCTAACCCAGACTTTCTATGAGGTGTGACTATAAACTAATATGACTGAATTTTTAAAATAATTTTTAAACAAACATATCTGAACCTATATATACACCCCTTTCAGAAGAGTTATCAGAACACATGGGAGGTGAGTCAGTGGCACCTGAGCAAAGGCAAATTTTTGATAGGAACACAAGATTATATGAAACTAAGAATGGTAAATATGAATAGATAATAATTAATAAAAATTAATTTAAAATTAATTAAATTCATAAATAATTATGCAGTTGGTTAGTGAAATTCTTGATCAAAACAGCAGCATGATTTTATCATTAGGAAAAGAAATTTCCTCCTCAGTCCTTGGACTTTGAAGTCATATCAAAAGAAAGATTCCCAAAACATTTGATGTAATAACAGTATAAGCATAAGATCTCCTAATGTAAATAATGTGAAAGATAGCTGTCATTGAAGCTGATAGTTTCTCTGTTTGTTAAAAGAAAAATTATACAAGATTTGCCATTTTGGAGCCCATATTGCTACCTCAGAGCCCTGACACCAATACACTCAAATCTTTGTGGTTAACACTTCAACGCAATGGCTCTTCCTTTCTGCCTGGCTTCCATTGTGTGATATATAGGATTCAAATAATCCTAGAACTTCAGTGTTGAAAGGACCCTTAAAGATTATCTCACTTGTTTTAATGATTCAGAAACCCAGTGTTTGAAAAGTTAAATGATTTGGCTAAGGTCATTAAGAAAATTAACAACAGAATGGGCAATAGAATCTAGTTCTCCAGACTGCTAGTTGAATGCTCTCTAGAGGTTTCCTAGTGAAGAGAAAAAGGAATCTAATAAAACATTTCCTCTTTCACTTTCCTTCAGCATTCTATTTTTAGATAGATAAATAAATATACATGCACATAAAATATGTATGCCTATACACACATATTTACCCATAAACACACATACACATTTATATACATACATGTATACATATCAATACAATTATAGACAGAAAATAATTATGCCTGTCACAATATTATGTTTTATTAGAATTTCCACAAATAACTCAAATATAGAATTTTTATTTTATCATATGAATGGTAAATTAAAATGTTTTTCCAAAATAACATCTTGTCATACTAAGGGAAAAATAAAAGGGGATTATAGATCAGCATTCCCATTGTTTTGTTTTTATGTACTTTTCAGAAAATCAACAATAACTAATATGCTTGCAATGAGAGAAATCTGTTTCAGTTGTTATTTCATGAAATATCATGTCCTGAACATATAGATATTTCCATGAAAATCACCAAATTCTCTCTCTACATATACATATATATATATATACATGTCATAAAATTGCTCTTTCCTGATTCAAATTGATCACAAGTCATCAAAAAAGAAATCAGCTAAGAGAACATGCTTGCACAAGCTTAATATAGAAAAATTCCACGAAACGTAATATAGAATAAACCAATTGCTTCTGTTCTGTTAATGTTACAGGTTTCCCTGCAGAAATGTTCGTTCCAATCTCTCCCCATATGGCAATCAAGACCTCTTGAAAATAAAGACTAATGGGACCAAAGCCAATTAAGTGTTTAATCCTCTGAGCTAGAGAATTCAATGCAGTAGAATTTCTAGTCTTTGGATAGAATAATTGGGCAACACATGAATGAAAAATGTGAATAAATTTGAGAGTCATTGGATACAGTGAGGCAGGATTTTTAGAATAAAAATTAGGAAATAATGGTTTTACATTGAAGATTTTATGAGCATTGTACATCTTTTTCTTCACCAGTTACTAGAGTTCTTCTGAATTCCCATTGTATATCATCAACTTGAAGTATGTCCCCACTTTTTTCCCCTCTTTGAAAAATAGTGAAGCTTTAGATAGCAGAAGAGATATGTGAATATATAAACTCCCTAAGAACAGGGATATCTTATTTATCTTTGTATTTTCTATCAGTTTCTAGCACAGTACATTGAATTCACATCAGTGACCACATAATATTATTAAATGTTTGCTAAATAAACAAATGAACATTCATATAATGTTATATAGAACATAAACTAGAAATATTATTGTCAAATATTAAACATTACCTAATATTAAAGTTATTAATATTAACATATTAAGTGTTATTAAACATTTGCTAAATGAATATGTGAATAAAGAAATGAACATTTATGCAGCATAGTGTGGTGGAATAAGTACTAGGTTTATAGTCATCATTATCCTATCATAACTCAAATGTAATTAGTGATTTATAGTTGTAATCTTTCATCTCATTTAAATTTCAGAAAACCCTAAGAGTTAGGAATTACATGTATGATTATTCCCATTTTACAAATGAAGAAACTGAGAGTCAGAGAAATGAGAGAAATGACTTTCCCATACCTGTACGCCAGGTCTTCTGACACCAAGACCTTTACTTTTGTATTAAATCATACTACCTCTCTGAACTATTAAAAGAGTGAGCAAAATATATACTTGATAAACCTCATGTAAAATGTGTTTTAACATTCCAGATACCTGAAAATTATGAGAAAATAAGAGTTTTTTTAAGACCCCTAAAACCTGGGAAGTTTTTGAAGCAAAGAATTAAACTACTATAAGTCTCAGAAGCAGAGTATCTAGGGATATATTTGAAGATGACTCTATAAGTTAATGGATATGTATATGTGTATGCATATACATGTGTGAATTTGTATATATGTGTATTGTGTATACCCTTATACACAGGGTTAACATAAACCCTTCTCATATATCAATCTATTTTTGATAAATATACAAGATGATAAGTTCAAAAATTCTGTTTCAAATGCAACTCTTTGATTTTTGAAATTTTGCATAATTTTTGCTAAAGAGCAAAGTATGAAGAATCAAGCAATTTATATTTGGCGCTATTTATTACTTATTCAGGTTTTCAAATTAGTTGGTTGCAAATAGATTATATATATATATAAAATATATATATATACTATGTGTCTATATCTTAATGTATACATGTGTGTATATATATACATATATATATATATATATATATATATTTTGTTTTCCCAGGGTTGAGCAAATGACTATGAAAAGAGTAAAATAGTTTAACAACACAAATTAAGATATTTGTCATTAATTTAAATTCAATTAGCAGCTTAAACTTGAAAAGGGTAGTGAAGTCTCTTATATAGTCTGCATATACATATTGCAGGTATGGTTTGGGAAGAAGGACAGAACAATATATCTGATTCAGAGGAAGAAAAATTAATCAGATCTATCATGGCTCAGGCCTTAGGAGGAAAAGTCTGTAGTCAATTTCCGATGTCCATTAACCACCTTTTTTTAATGAAGACATGACATCAAACTCTCTGTTGAGGGAAAGAGGTATAAGAGAAATAAATCCTCTTTTTAAATCCAATAACCTCCTTCAGTGACAACTTCCAAATATAAAGTTTCGATTGGAAGTACCAATTTACAAACTTGTCAACACTTCTACTTTGTATGCTATTATTTTCTCTCCCTTTTCCATATGTAAATATATACATATTCGATATGTTCCAAATGATTAAATCATATCCAACCTGTTAGTTTTCTTGTAATGCTACAGGGGATCCCACCATGTTATTATATATTCAATGTTTTTCCCAGGTTGAGCAAATGACTATCAAAAGAATAAAATAGTTTAACAACACAAATTAAGATGTTTGTCATTAATTTAAATTCAATTAGCAGTTTAAACTTGAAAATGGTAAGGAAGTGTCTTATGTAGAGTCTGCATTTTGTGAGTCCAAAGAGTTGATGATTTTTCAGGTTGGTTTTTTTTTTTTTTTTTGCAAGGCAAATGGGGTTAAGTGGCTTGCTCAAGGCCACACAGCTAGGTAATTATTAAGTGTCTGAGGTCGGATTTGAACCCAGGTACTCCTGACTCCAAGGCAGGTGCTCTATTCACTGTGCCACCTAGCCGCCCCTGTTGATGATTTTTTAAAGCTGCTTTGTCCCCCTCCTACCCACATGACTTCCAAGATTTGTCCTCGTTCCCCATGCTTCACTGCTGCTTTCACAGGACACAGAAAGGATGGCACCAATTTGTTTACCTATGAATGTTTTTTGAGAGCAGAAGGCCCCTGGATACTTCCCATTTCCACCCCCCTCTAGACAGAAAGTGGGAATAAGAAAGGCCTTTGTATTTTGTATTGTTTATTCTGAGCTTTCTGACTAGCTGCTTGCAAAGATTCTCTTGCTTCCTTATGAACACAAAACCCGAAAGATGAGCATGTCCCCTAACTCTGCCTCTTTATTTGTCCAGACAAACCTTCTGGTTATGTAAGAGACTCTTAATGGAAAAGTCACAGGCATTTTCATCGAATTGACTGGTGGATTCAGTCAAACAATTAGAGGTCCAGGACATGCCTCCTCTTGGTAAATGAAGGCTAGTTCTCTGGGCTTGTCCAAAGATTCTTTCTTTTGGGTCTCCTGAGAAATACGGGAATTTCACATTTTTTTTAGCCTCTAGAAAAGGCTTGTTGTATTGAGGCTATTATAGTTAGTCTACTTAAATTGCTATGATCTTTTTCTAAACTGTTTCCTTATATAACAAGGAACTTCCTATTTGATATCATTAAGACCACAAATCAGTTTGTAGGATTAGATTAGTACCATATCAGAGTTATTCTTGAGTTTCAGTATAATTTGACTAGTTTGGGATTAGAATTCAGAAAAGTGGAGACATATAAACAAATTCTAACTATATCATGTATAACAATAAAACATAATTATATTTCATAAATCAATATAAATGTGAAATGTATATGTGTGTACATATCTCTCATTTCTATTCATGTGTGCACATATGTGTGTAAACATGTATGCATGTGTACATATGTATCAGAACCTGAATTTTTCCCTCTTTTTATTGATACTTTATTTTTCCAGACACATGTTAGAAAGGTTTTTCAACATTCATCCATATGATTATGCATATTTTAAAGTTACATACTTTCCTTCTATCCTCCCTTCCCACCGCCCTCCCCTCAGCAGCAAACAGTGAGGTGAGTATTATACATACACATTTGTGCTAAACATGCAGAACCTAAATTTTAATTCCAACTCTGTTGTTTCCTAACTGTGAATTTAGGCCAATCTGTCAAGCCTCAGTTCCCTCCCCTCCACTGTAAGAATGTTTGATTAGATTATCTCTGTGATCCCTTCTAGGTCTCAATCTTACCTCCCATCAAAAAATTAACTTGAAACCAAAAATGCAAATTTATATCAATCTCCAGTATCCTGCTACCTGTCTACCTCCACATATCTCTTCAGCTCTTGCTGCCATATATATGAAATGATGTCAGCTGAAATGAATCATCATCATAGAAAAACAATTGGGGAAATCATCAAAGAGAGGGAAGGAAGAAAAAAGAGGTAAAGTTTAACAGAAATCAAGCAAGCCAAGGGCTTAGAGAAGACACAGAGGGTAAGAGACCTGAAGTAAGATTAATGTTGACATACAAAGAAGAGGAAAATTAATGTTATTGGCAAGGCTGTCCTGAGGTAGAATTGTCAGCCTGCAAAGTTTGTGTCTGGAACCCCTACCTCTCCCTTCTGCACCCTTTTTCCACCAGCTTCCCTCAGGCACCCTGTGCTCTCAGACTGCCTGTCAGAAAACCGATCTAATAAACTCATTCACTCGGAGATGTTAGTGACATAATATATTATCCTTTGGAAGATTCATTTTTAAAATAAAACAGAGAAGGGAAGCATAACTATTCACATTTATACTCTGCCTTAAGGTTTACAAATTATTTTGCTAAAGGAATGACTATCTAACAGTAAATGCCTTGCAAATAGAAAATGATTGACAAATGTTTGTTAAATTGAATTAACAATTCAATTGCTGGATGGCACCAGGGTAGGGAGAATTCTTTTGAGGCATATTAATTCTTGTACCAGACAAGGGGACACTGCCTACTCTCTCTATGTAATCAAGGGATGGGAGAGGGTGCCTTCCATGGACCACAGACTCCTAAGACAAGATGAGAAAGTCCAAGTGGGTTTGGATTAGTATTTTTGAAGGTAGTACCCACTCTGATGGAATCATAAGTCATCAAAGGATTAATGTTGAATAGTTTCAGTTCCAGGAGATAAAAGTACAAAAGCTAAGTAATTCCTGTCTACAAGGAGCATCCCATTTACTGGTACCATCCACCTTACTCATTCACCCAGGAATAGTTATTTGTTACCCTATGAATTGTTTCTGATCATTTTGAAAAAGTCCCAGTCTAACTTGGCTCTTTGTGAAATTGGCTTCTAAAAGAAAAGGTGATTTCCATCTCCTCTCATAAAAATACATGAAGCTACAATGTTGTCACTGGTGGTGATAGTAATGGTGGAATTTTTCCTTTATTTGGGGGGATTTTTTTGTTTTCTGAAAGGGAGCTGGAATTCAGCCACTGTGAATCTCAACAACTCCTCGCTCTCCTCCTGTCCTTTATGTATTGTATTTCAATAAAATCTTAATAAACAGAATATTAAAGATTTGAGAAATTATACAAAATATTAAATTTCTAGCCCTGCCATTTATTTTATTTTTATGAGATATCAGGACCAGTTTAATAAGTATAATAAACATAAACTCTGGCATTTATAACACTATTCACCAGATTAATACCAGATAATATTTTCTAAAAGTACCGTTTTAATAGGAATAAATGGATGAATAGATATTTCTCATACTTATTCTACCAAGACTGCAGGAACCCAATCCTTGAAAGCAAATTAAGAGCCAAAATCAATATTTTTCCCATTAATTTCATATTCACAGAAAGAATATTACTAGTACAAGAAAGCAAAGATGTGCCTATATTGTAACATCAAATGCTGTGTCTGCTACCTTATTTTAAAAAACATTCATACTTCTTTAGTCAAAATGATGTAGATGCCCTATAGATGTAGGCCCAATAGATGTAGGCCCAATACTGTAGGTCTCTTCACAGTGACTGGACACTCAAAATGCACTTGGGAATATAGCTGAGATTAATACTATAAAATTCCTTTAAGAACAAGGGAGGAGGGGCGGCTAGGTGGCATAGTGGATAAAGCATCGGCCTTGGAGTCAGGAGTACCTGGGTTCAAATCTGGTCTCAGACACTTAATAATTGCCTAGCTGTGTAGCCTTGGGCAAGCCACTTAACCCCATTTGCCTTGCAAAAACTAAAAACTTAAAAAAAAAAGAACAAGGGAGGAAATAGGTAATTTTGTTATATTCTAAATATTTTTGATCAATTAATTCATGCCTTTATTTCTATCATCTCCTCTTCATTCTCTCCAAAGTTGGCAAAGGCATTAATAAAGGAAGAGGGAAGGGGGGAAATGATAAAAATGTGGATCATCTTTGAACCTCAGGAAAACTGAGGAAGGAACCCAGGCAATTTTGAGATTTTCAGAATTTACTGTTGAATTTTCAGGATTAAGAAGTATACAGATTGTTCAAAATTCATCCTTAATTCTTTTTTTATTATTTAGTATAAACATGCATCACTCATTCAATCTCTCCAAAGTAATATTCTAGGCACCAGGAAAGTATAGTTTAGAGAAGATATAATTCTTGCTCTCATGCAACTTACAGTCTCAAAGAAGAAAAGACTAAAAGAGAAAGAACCCTAATACATAATATCACGACATATTAAGAATCACACATTGGCATAGGGAAATCCCAATAAGAAAATCTGAACTTCTCTGTAACTTATAGTCTTAGAAATTTGCCTGAAGTATTTGAGAAGTTAAGTGACTTGTTAAGAATCACAAGTTGGGGATTGTTAAGGATTGCAAGATGAGTCAGAGGCATGAGTTGAAAACAGGGAAAAGGATCCATATGTACAAAAATATATCTACTCTTTTTGTGGTAGGAAAGAATTGGAAATTGAGTGGATGCCCATCAATTGGTAAATGATTGAACAAGTTGTGGTATATGAAAGTACTATCAGAAATGATGAGCAGGTGAATTTCAGAAAAAACTTAGCAAGACTTACATGAGCTGATTCTGGGTGAGGTGAGCAGAATTAGGAGAACATTGTACAGAGTAACATCAACATTGTGTGATGATCAGCTATGATAGATTTAGTGTTTCTCAGCAATAAAATGATTCAAGACAATTCCAAAAGCCTCATGATGGAAAATGTTATGCACAGCCAAAGAAAGAACTATGAGAATTTGAAGTCAGATTGCAGCATACCATTTTCACTTTCCATGTTTTTTTCTTTCTCATGTCTTTTCCCTTTTGTTCTGAATCTTCTTTCACATGACTAGTGTGGAAATATGTTTAACATGATTATACACATATAAACTATATCAGATTGCTTGTTGTTTGGGGGTGACAACAAACAATCTGATATGGTTTATATTGTGGGGTGAGGAGAAAGGAGAGGAAAACATTTGGAATATAAAATCTTATAAAAAAGAATGTTGAAAACTATCTTTACATGCAATTGGAAAAAATAAAATTATTAGGTAGAAAAAATAGAAAGGAAGGCAATAAGGACTACAGTGATAATGATGATGATGATGGTAATGATAACTGACATTTTTATACCTCTTTAAATTTAGCAAAGCACTGTACATATATAATCTCATTTGATTTCTTAATACCAAAGCCAGATGTCTGAGCAATACTGCTTCTCATAAGTATTTTAGAGGGGCATAAACCAAAAATGCTATAAGAAATCAGAAAAAGTTATCATGTTGGAGGAGGGGAGAGAGAGTCATAGAAATCTTCATGGAAAGGTTGCATTTGAATTAGGTTTGAAAGAATGGTAGAAATTTAATGAGTAAAAAATGGTAACATGGCATGTTTAGCTTAGAAAGGAAAAGCTCAGTGGGAATTTGACAGCTATCTTGAAAACAATGAATTGAAGCAATGAATATAGAAGAATCAAAGAAGCACATTTAGACAATCTCAGGAAATGCTTCCTAAAAAGTAGAGTTGGCCAGTGGAAGCATGGGTTAGCTCAAAGAGGTTCTAGGCAATTACTTGATGAGGGTCTTCAAGCAGAGGCTAGATGACTACTTCTCAATTATGCTATATTGGTACTCCTTTTAGGTTTAAGTTGGAGTAGATAGCTTCTGAGGTCCCTTCCAACTCTCAATTTATGTTGTTCCATGATTCTGTAAGAATGAAGGATGGACAGTATGGGAATCAAGAACAATATGAGCATGAGGGATAATGCACATTTGGGGAAGAGGGTGATTTCATTTTGCTAGAGTGGAAAGTGTGGATGGGAGTGATGAGACAAGTTTGGTAAGCTAAGGTGACACTTGATTGCAGCATGCACAGAAATTAACTCAAGAGGCAATGGGAAGCCAATGAAACCTTTTAAGAAGAAAAGGGATTTGAGTAAATGTAGCCACCCACCTTTCAAGACTACTACTCAGTCAGTCATGGATAAATTCAGGTCTTTCAGAGAACTGATTCTATCCATTATGAAAGAGGCCCAGGAATGCCTAAAAATGGACCTCTTAGATTTTCCATTTGGTGACAAGCCTGCCAGGTGGGAACAGTGTACCACAATCCTAGTGGGATCACCATTGCCACTGATAACCAAATGAATCTCTACCCATCTGGGGCACCATGACCATCCTTCAGACATTCAGCCACATTACTAAATGACAGAACTATCATTTCTTTGGGATCATAATTCAACAGTTATTGTCAGATGAAATATGAAAGCATACTGGCTCTAAATTAAAACCATCCAATCCAAGCAAGAAATGTTGTTTAAAGACCTGCCCATGTGTCAAGCATTTTGCTGGGTCCTAAGAATACAAAGAAATGATCCCTCCTTTCAAGGAGGTAAAAAAAACTTCAAGAAATTTACTTGCATATGAGGATTTAATACACATTAATCAAATGTCTACCAAATAGCCACATTTCTTAGGGGTTAGGGGGCATGGTACAGTTTTTACGATTCTGGGTTTTTTTATTTGCCTATGTCTAATTCTATGGCAGATGACCCAAATGAACATTCCCTAATCTAATGGACTACTGATGAAGTATAGCAGGTGCTCTTTGAAGATACTGTCATGATAAGGACAAATAGATAGGAAAAACACAGCTTCCATCTGAGAATCCTCAGCTGCCTTAGCCAAGGATATAGAATACTCTGTGGCTTTTGAATTAACCTTTTGAGGCACCTGGAGGCAGAGGTTAATTTTCCTTCAAACTCCCAAGTATAAGAGTACAAGCTGCCACAAATTTACCAGATAACCAGGAAAGTATATTTGTATATTGTGTCTAGAAATCTTCTGGAAGTCACCTTAATTAAACGACTCTGGTGGCAGTTTTTGTTGTTTTTTGTGAGACTGATGGCAGATAAAGTGAAAAATGGATGCTCTAGTAAACCTGATATTAGTACCTCATTCTAACTAAATCCAAGGTGCACATCTTTTACTGAATGTGAGCCTAGTAATCATTAATGACCAATGGGGACCTATTTGGCAGGGAGCACAGGGGGAAAAACTGTATTGTGGGCATTTAGATCTCACATATGTCAAGCTCATATATATGTGTGTGATACTGTTCAAGGACTTCAGTAAGATATTAAGAAATTGTGAAGTCTAGATTCCCATGGACATTGGGGCAATTTTAGAGGATGGAAAGATGACTAAATACAGTGACTGAAGAGGTGTAGGAGAGGTGGGGCTATTTGGGAAGTCCATCCAATTTTATCCCATTAGTCCCTGAAACCTTTCCACATTTTTTAATACTTGGGTTAACCATGTCTGTGATTAAACCACTCTATTCTTTGTCTATTAAATTCAAACAGTATATGAATCACACCATTTCTAATTTTCTGCACATACCTAGCCCTATGAGTTTATACATAGTCAGGCAATATATATATATATATATATATATATATATATATATATATAATATATAATTTATATTACATATATATTATATATACAAAGGAACATGAGCCCCTGTATCCCTGCAATATTTTTCCACAAATTAAATCAGATTTCAGTTCATCAGTTTTGCATTGCTGTTTAATTTTTTTTCAGTCAAGTCTGACACCTCATGATCCTATTTGGGGTTTTCATGGTAAAGACACTAGAGTGGTTTGCCTTTTCCTTGTCCAACTCATCTTTCAGATAAGGAAAATGAGGCAAGCAAAGTTAAATGACTTGCTCAGCATGACATAGTTGATGTAAACTAAGGAAGATGAATTTTCCACTCTTGCTACTATTTTCCCTTACTTATCCAGAGTTCCCCAGCTTCCTTTCCGGGGCAGTGTATAGAGTTCTGGACCAGATTTCTTGAGTTCAGATTATACTTTACTAACTGTGTGACCATAGGTCAGTCAAACTTTTTTGACTCAGTTTCCTCAACTTTAAATAAGGAGCAACTATTGTTATAATCACATTAGAAAATATATGTAAAAATGCTTATAATAGTATGTTTCTTTTAGAGGATAATATAGGGTTGTCTCCTGCTCACCCCTTGTCCTACTCATCTACCTAACATGTATAGAGATTTACCATGAGAACCATGTACTGGAGTGGAGGTGAGCTAGGGAGAGGTTATAGAAAATGATTAGAGAATCAAAATAGATTACTATTTTACTATTTTACTATTACTACTAAAATTACTATATAATTTTAAAAGATTATTATTATTCACTCTTCTTCAAATGAGGGGGGATTAGAGACTATATATCTATCTCTATCTATCTTTATCTATATGCATATACAAACAGTTAGGGCAGCTAGGTGAACAGAGCACTAGCCTTCGGGTCACGAGGATGGAGCTCAAATCCTTCCTCAGACACTTACTGTGTGACCTTAAGTAAGTCACTTCACCCTGGTTGCCTCACATCTAGTTACCCTGATTCATATCCAGCCACTGGATCCAGAAGACTCTGGAGAAGAAAGTGAGGCAAGCATTCCTTCACTCAAATCCAATTCATGTGTTTGTCATGGCATTACTTCCCTGATATTATAGTCTTCTTCAAAAATAAAGGTAAGAACTCCCCAATCAATAAATGGTTAAAGGATATGAAAGGCACTCTCAATTGAAGAAATCAAGGTTTTATGTAGTCATATGAAAAATTTCTCTAAATCATTATTGATTAGAGCAATGCAAATTAAAGCATCTCTGAAGTATCATCTCACACTTCTCAGAATGACTGATATGACTGGAAAGGAAAATGATCAATGTTGGAGGGAATGTGAGAAAACTGGAACATTAATACATTGCTAGTGGAACTGTGAACTGCTCCAACCATTCTGGAGAGCAATTTGGAATTAGCCCCAAAGAGCAATAAAAATGTGCAGACCCTTTGATCCAGCAATACCACTACTGGGTCTGTATCCTGAAGAGATCATGAAAGAGTAAAAATCCCACATGTACAAAAATATTCAAAGCAGCTCTTTTTGAAGTGGTAAAAGAAATCATAAATTGAGAGGATGCCAATCAATTGGGGAATGGCTGAGCAAATTGTAGTATATGAATGTGAAACACAATTGTTTTGTAAGAAATAATGAGGGATGGTATTTCAGAAAAGTCTGGAAAGACTTGCATGAATTGATTCTGAATGAAATGAGCAGAACCAGAAGAATATTATACATACAAACAGCAATATTGGGTGATGATCAACCATGATGAACTCATTCATTTCAGTAGTACAATAATCAACGGCAATTTTAAAAGACTTGTGATGGAAAATACCATCCATATTCATAAGAACAAAGCTTATTGTCTTCAATTTTTCAAAGTTATCTTATGAATTATATCATATTTTTTCTCTGTTTACTCTTTTCCTTTTGAACCTGATTCTTCTCTTACAGCATGATCAATATGTATCTATGTTTAACACAGTTATAAATATAGAGCTTATATTAGATTGTTTTCTGTCAGGGAGAGGGGGAAGTGAAAGGAAGGCAGGGAGAAAAATGTAAAGTTCAAAACCTTGTAAAAAATGGTTAGTGAAAATTAACATTGCACATAGTGGGAAAAATAAATAAATAAAATGTTTAATTTTAAAAAAGAATGAAGAACACACATCATACATACACACATATGTATATATATGTATATATATACATATATATGTCATCTTAAGTTTTAAGATGTCTACTAAACATTCCATTCAAGAAGTCTGAAAGATAGTATATGAGACTGGAGGTCAGTGGAAGGATTGGAGCAAGATAGGTAGATTTGAGAATCATGACCGTAGGGAAGATTTTTTAATTCATGGGAGCTGGAAAAAATCATCAAATGAAGTATCATAGGGGAGAAATAAAATACTGTGGGATACCTGTGGTCTATAAAATAGATTGTAAGGAGTTAAGAAGAGAGTGAGAAAGAATGGGGTAATATCTATTGTAGATCATATTTCAAAGAGTTTAGCCATGAAGGGCAGAAGAAATTTAGGAAGATAGATAGCTGGGAAAGAAGAACTGTAAAGGTTTTTTGAAGATGGGAGAGACATGAGTGTGGCCATGAGCCAGTAGACAGGTAGAGAGACAGAAAATAAATGATGGAATGGGAGACAACAACAAGGATAATCTATTGAAAAAGATTGGATTGAATGGGATCACTTATATGGCTGAAGGGAAGGGTTTGCCTTAGTAGGAAATAAAAGCCTTCTTTTCATATGAGACAGGAACAAAGGAAAAGAAAGTAGAACACATCTGATGTTAAATTGCTTCATTTTTTTTAATATGAGGCATATGCTATTAGGGAAGGTCAAAGAAAGGGGATCCATGGCAGACTGACAATGGATAAAAAGTCTTATGTGTGACTGAGATAGGGTGGAGGGGAGATCATAGAATGTGAGTAGATGGAGGAAGTGAATAGTTAGAATGGTTCTGGAAAATGTAATATGTATATTGTCCACATTATATATACATACACGTTTATTTACATGCATGTATATGTATTTATATACATAAATATAGTGTCCTGTATGGGACGAGAATTGGGAGGGAGAACTAGGTCCTGTATTCATTGAGGAAGATAAATATCAACTTGGAGATCTGTAGTTAATAATACCAGGGTTTTGGTAAATGCTAGACGTAGATTGCAAGAAACTCAAAGAAAGGAGAGCGTATTGGCTAAGAGAAGTAGGGGGAAGGGAAACCTGGAAGTGACAATGGGGAGCGAGGAGTACCCTGACTCTCTATTTTGAGCACTGCTTGCCAAGGAGGAAAGAAGATACACCTAGTACTGGAAAAAGTGAGCATCGATGGTGAGCTATTGCCCATTCATTATTAGCAGATGGAAGCAATGGGAGAGCAAAATGTTTAGGATGAATGTAGGTTTGCTACCTATGAAATAGGCATTCCAGAGAAGACAGTGGAAAGTGTACCCAGTGTTTGTTTCGAGACTCTGGAGTGGGAAAGAGAATCATTTTTATTCCAGATACAACTAGAGTTCAGTCATCAATGAAAAAATAATATCAAGGATGGAAAATATTATTGTTGCTAACTATGAACATTAATAAAAAGTGTTCCAAATACTTTATTTCCCATTTATTCTATTGTCTCAAACAAATGGCAATGGAGAGATGCTAGAAATAGTAAAAATGTAGTTTCATTCATTACTTTGTATATCTGTCCTTTTTCTCTCTGGGAAAAATTTAAAAATATCATCATCATTATCATCACATTTTCATAGAATTTTAAGTTTTACAAAGCACTTCATGAATATTAATCTTATTTTATTCTCACAAAACCCTGAGAAGTGGATATTATTATTAAATCTACTGTATATTTGAAGAAACTGAGGCAGACAGAAGTTAACGGATTTGCTCAGAGTTATACCAAATGTCTGAAACCACTTTTTAACATGTCTCCCTGTATCCAAGTCCACTGTTCTCTTCCCGGTGCCACCTCGATATCTCTTATATAACACAACTCAGAGAAAACCATAAGTAGTGATGAAAAAATTATAATTGTACTAAAACTGATTATTCTATAAGTGTATTTTAAAGAACCAAGAACATAGATAAAAATACTGAATGCTTCTCTCAGATTTGCTTTGAAATCCAAAATAGCCATACTAATTTAATCCATTAGCTTTTTAAATATTAGCTTTGTGCCTTAAAAAAAAACAAACAACTTTGCACATGAGGCTTTCATCAGAGTAAAATTAATATTGCAGATACAATAAAACTCTAAAGTGGGTTAAATAATGAAAATTTTGATATATCCCTTAAGTACTGCCAAAATAATCAGGAAGTGGCTTTTCCTTCTAACAGTCAGGTTTTTCTTCTGTCTGCAAACAGAGCAGAATTCAGGACATTTCACTACTAGAGAATCTCTAATGAGTGGGTAGTAAAATACCCACCTTTCTGACTGCCACTGGATATCAAAAAATTACTCACTTCTGACTCAGTAATTACCCACCAAAAATTTAGATCAAGTGGTCGGCACGTCAGCCAAATTAGTACCTGACAAGGAGTGTTTTTGGCAAGGTTGGCAGCTGGGAAACAGGAAGTGAGTTGCGAAACATTATTAAAAACTTGAAAATAATAGCCTTAAAGGTATGTGATCTACCATTCAAATACACACAAATTACTAGTGGGAGGGAACCCAACTCCCTGGCAAATGGGGAGAAATCAAGAAAGATAAGGGAGGAAAGAAGAAATCTCACCCCATCTCTGTTCATGCTTTTGCTTGCTGCCCCCAATCAATGTTGCTATCCATGGTTCACCAATGAGCCATCAAAACTGCATTTATAAATGAGCCCAAATCTCTTAAAATATTTTGAGGGGGGTCTGTTCAACTAGCTCAATAGACCACAGCTGTACTTTGTCCAATTTGCCAAGACCTAGGCAGAAAAGTCAGTTGACTTCTTGAGCTGCATAATAGAAGCTTTTAAGTCCAAAAATCTAACTCATTCCTTAGTCTTAAGAAATGATTTATGCTGCCTGCCCTATCTGGAGGACTGTGGGCTCACAAAAAATCCTGATCTTTTGCTAAAATTCAAATATTTTCCTTTTAAAGAGACTAAGAATAATACAAAAATCTCTGGTGGGTTATCTACTTAAGGTCTAGAGAACACTTGCAAAGTACCAAAATACTTGGAGAACTAGATAAAATAGGTTCTCTCCAAGAGTGTGAGTTCTCAAGAGCCCAAAGACTTTGATTTTAAATTAACCTCTTCTAACCCCTGCAATTCATGTGCTTTGACTCTTAGTGGTTTTGATAGTTAGATTATTAGTTTGTTTTACATTACCATATACCCTTCTAGCCACTTTGTTCCATATGTTTTAATACTTGAGGATTCAAAGCTCAGTTTCCAGACAATTCTTTCCTTCCTAAAGTTTTTTTTTTGGATTTCCTCTTTTCTCTTCTCCAGAATTTGCCAAATATATGCAAATATTCAAAAAAGGTCCCATCTTTTGCAAGAAAACTTTCCTTTGCCTTTTAATTTTAGAGTCCATTCTCTGTTATTTTCAATCAGTCTTGATATTTGTTGTAGTTGTTTAGTCATTTTTCAGTTGTTTCTGACTCCCTATTTGGGGTTTTCTTGTCAAAAATACTGGAGTGGTTTGTCATTTTCTTCAGCTCATATTAAAGCTGAGTCCAACATGGTTAAATGACTTTCCTAGGCTCACACAGCTAGTAAATGTCAGAGGTCAGATTTGAAATCAGAAAGACTCCAGAGCCAACACTCTATCCACTGTACTACCCAGTTACTATTCATACATAGTTGTTTGCATATTATTTCCTGAGTAGATTGTGAGCTCCTGGGAGCAGGGATTATTTTGTTTTGTTGTGTTGTGTTTTTCTTTCTTTGTATGTTTGATATATTTGGAAAGTGTTTTTTCCCAAACCTTAAGGTGCTATAAATATTATTTTTAAGGTAACTAGGTGGTTCAATGTATAAGAGCAATAGGCCTAGATTTAAGAAAGCCTGGATTCAAATTCAACCTTAGACATTCACCAGCTTGTGACCTTGGTCAAGTCACTTAATCTGTTTGCTTCAATTTCCTAAATGATAAAATGAGGATAATAATAAAATCTACCTCCTTAGAATTTCTGCAAGCCTCAAATGAGATATTTGTAAAATGTTTAGTGAAAAGTCTGGCACAGAATATATAAAAATGCTAACAATCAAAGCCATCACTGACAGCAGCATCACCATCATATCACCATCTCACCATCTCACCATCACCATCTCATCACAATCATCATCACCATCACCATCAGCAGAAGCAGCAGAAACAGCAGCAACAGCATCTTTGCCTAAGGTCACACATGTATAAGCATCAGAACTAGGAAGTGAATTCAAATCCTGACTCAAGAGGTAGTACTTTTTACATGTTAACAGATTTCCTCCCTCTTCTTTTGAAATGAAACTATATCTAAATGAAAACCAATGACCTTGGAATTCTTGGAAAGGATTACTCAAATAGGGGACAATTACCTGGTACAGTGGAGAGAACACTAGCTTGGGAGGCAGGAGGACTTGAGTTCAAATCCAGCCTCAGACATTTAATAATTGCCTAGCTGTGTGATCTTGGGCAATTCACTTAACCCTATGGCCTTCAATAAACAAAATTATAAAAAAGGATTACTCAAAATCAAAGAACTGACAAATATAAAGTTCACTGGTTGCTATATAACATCAGCCTCAGTTTTACCAAACTGTTAATGGTTAGTTCCTAGTTAATAGTGAATATTCCCAAACTTAAATATATTTCTTGGTTGTACCCCAACTCAGAACAAACTAGTCTTTTATTTATACTCAAAAAGAAAGCATTGGGTTCAGAACTTTTATTTCCAAAAACTGATCTCCAATATTGACTAAGCAATGATATTGAATTTGCGTTGTGGGACCAGGAAGATATAGCTCTCCAGGAAGCCTGGCATAATAGGACTTATATGTATCACAAGGGTAAGAATAGCTTCATTTTGAACTACAAAGATGGGGCATTGTATGAAGACGTAAAAGGGAGAGTCCAATGAGATTTATGATAAAATTGTGCCATTGTCTAGAGCTCATGCTCTAGAGACAAATTTTGTCTTGTTCTGGATGTAGAAGTCAAACTTACTCCCCCAGTTCTTCAATTTATTCTTTCATGACCGAGGACAAAGTGATTTTCTTAATCACAAATGTAGCTGTTGGCATACTTATATCAGAATTGCAGAAATCTGAGTTCATGCCATGGTGGTTTCTTTGTGATCAATACCTTGGACAAGTCACTTAGACTCAGTTTCTGCAAATGTGAAAATAAGGAGATTGGACAAGATCTAAGATCTCATCTATTTCTAAACCTATGACCCTGTGATGCTGAAAATTTAGGAGACAAAATTTACACATAATCTGGTCCAGTAAACCACATGCTTTCTCTGGCTCTATAGTTAAGGAACTGTCTAAGGAGTGCCCAGAGCCTGATGCAAGTGTTAATATGGAAACACAATGTGAATGGTGCTTCTTTTGTACTGATCGCCAAGACACAATCTGGCACAACAGTTTTGTTTGATAGACAGCACTGGCCTGTGCTTGTCAACTAGCCAATGTGAAATAACATTATTACTGTATAATGTGGAGTTCAGCGGCATAATATTTCAATTGTATGACACACATGATGAAAAGATTTTAGAGTTCTCAGCTGTTTACATAATTAGCACTGCATATTTGTGAAATTAAGGTATCACTATCACCTTTATTACCATATTTTCTTCTTCTTTCATGGGTACTTGATATGTGTGTATATGTGCTAACTTTTCAGAGCCAACAGAGGAAAATCTTGTATTTATTTCCTGTGCCATGCAAGGAAGAGGCAGAATCCCCAGTTCTGCCTTGCTCCCTTGTCAAATCTCTCACTCTGTTCTCTCTCTCTCTCTCTCTCTCTCTCTCTCTCTCTCTCTCTCTCTCTCTCTCTCTCTGTCTCTCCTCTACCTATGTATCTTTATCTAACAATCTGTCTCCCTATCTCTCTCTGTCTCTATCTCTGTCTCTCTCCCTCTCTCTTAATACATGTCAACACTAAATTAAGAGAAGGGAGAGAAAGTCAAAGGAATATTTGTCTTTAAAATATGCTCTAAATATTTCTGAATCCCTCTAAAATGGAAGCTTTAAGCAGTCACAGACTCTCTACCCTGGAAAGATGGTTCCAAGTCACTCTTCTATGTCGTTGTTCTTCTCCTTACAAATTGCATATTTTATTCTGCTATGTTTTCTGGTTAATTCTATCTTAATATAGCCTACTGTCTGTCATCAGTCATGGATCCCTCATGGCATTTTAAGTAGCCTAACCCTACTTGAATGTCATTAAGTAAATTCATTTCTAAATGTGGTCTAATAGTTGTGAAATAAACTCTATAAGGTAAGTCAAAGTGAGAAGCATTTTCTCTCAAAAGAAGCTTAACCAAATAGATGAAATCATTCTCCATGGATCAAATATCTTTCTTGAAAGAGCATTGACCTTTAAGTCAAGAGAGGAAATAGTTCAAAACCTACCCCTGGCCCTCAGAATATAGAATAATATGTTTGGAGCTGGAAAATACCTTTGAAGCCCTTTACAATTTTTAAAGTGTTTTTTAATTTATTACAGCATTTTATCCTACCAATAACCATAAGGTGTAGGTTCTTTTACTATTGTCTTTGTATAAATGAGGAAACTGAGGCAGGCAGACATTAAGTGATTTGTTCAAGGTCACATAGCTAGTAAGCATCTGAGGTCAAAAAATCTGAGCTTGTGTCTTCCTGACCCCCCAAGTCCATTGAGAACTACATCCAATGAACCAATTAAATGCCTGAATTTCAAAATCTTCATGTTACAGATGAGAAAACTGACTTCAAAAGAGGTTATGCATCTTTTCTCAAATCATATAGTACGAGAAGTATATTAGTAGAGGTAGTAATTGAACACTAGGCCTCTGAATCCAAGCATTTCCTCCACTTTGAGAGAAAAGATACTCCATTTCAGATTTTCACTTTACTAAAGAGTCACTGGGAAGAAGTCTACATGCAGAGGTCTTGACAGCTCAATCAAATCCCTCTTTCCATCTTGCTATGCTAAAGGTTTCCAGGAATTTACCCAGGCAAGTTTTGGTTCTCTTGATTGAGATGAGTTTTCTAGCTCCAAAGGAGAAAGTTCATTCACATTGTATATTGTCTGATATACTCTCTTTTGAATATCTTCTCTAATTTTTGTTTGTTGTCAGCTTGATAGGAATAGTCAAACACTGGATATATACATATATATATATATGTATATATATATATATATATACACATATGTATGTATATATATATATATATATATATATATAGAGATAGAGAGAGAGAGAGAGAGAGAGAGAGAGAGAGAGAGAGAGAGAGAGTTAAACACACTGCTTCTTTCTCTGTTCAGGGGTAGGAATTAGAAGCATAGTTGTAATCTAAAAAATTATCTCTCCTAGATTAATATCTCCAGACACTGGACATTATCACTGGCTATCCTCCATGCATGACATATTCTCCCTACTTAACTTTGCCTTCTGGCTTCTTTTAAATTCTAACTAAAATTCCATTATCACAAGAAACCATTACTGATCATCTTTGATGCTAGTTCCTTCTCTCAAATGATTATGTTCAATTTATATAGCTTGAGAAGATATATTTAAATATATATGATATATATAAATATAAAGATATATTTAAAATGCTCTGTAAATATTAAAATATCAGCTATTACTTATGGCTAATTTTGAGACTACAGGAAAAGTCTCTTTCAAAAATAATCTAAAATGTGGTCATTAGAGATCAGAGATCTATTTTTATTGATATTGTATTTATTCAAATATATGTTAGGAAAGTTTTTCAACATTCATCCATAAACCTATACTTATTTTTTTTTTAGATTTTTCAAGGCAATGGGGTTAAGTGGCTTGCCCAAGGCCACATGGCTAGGTAATTATTAAGTGTCTGAGGTTGGATTTGAACCCAGATACTCCTAACTCCAAAGCCGGTGCTCTATTCACTGCACCACCTAGCTGCCCCGAGCCTATGTTTATTTTTAAGTGACAAAATTTCCTTCCAGCCTTCCTTCCCACCACCCTCCCCTCAGCAGCAAACAGTTAAGTTAATATTGCACATACACATTTGTGTTAAACATGTTTACAGATTAGTTATTTTCAGTATGAGGAATTAGGATTAAGAGGAAAGAAATTCATATGATAATTTTTTTTTAAAAAGTCAATGTAGTGTCATCAGAGTTTGAAGGGGTTTTTATTGTTGTTTGCTTTGTTTTGTTTTGTTTTTCTTCCCCTGGATGGGGATATGTTGTCCATAGCTGGTCTTACAGGGTTGTCCTAGCTCTCTGAACTACTGAGAGGAGCTGCATCCATCAAGGGTGATCATCTCACGATGTTATTAGTGTGCACATGCTCAGCATCAGATCCTGAAACTCATTCCATGCTTCTCTAGAGTTCAACCATTTATTAGTCCATAATATTCGTCTATTATAACTAATTTAACCATTCCCCAATTGATGGGCATTCCCTCTATTGCCAGTTCTTTGCCACTACAAAAAGAGCTGCTATGAACTTTTTGGAACATGTGGGACTTTTTCCATTTTTTATGATTTCTTCTAGGCCTAGAATTAGAATTGCATAGTTCCATTTTGCTCTCCAGAATGGCTGGATAGTTCACAACTCCACCAGCAATGCATTAAATGTTCCAATCCTTCCACAACCTCTCCAACATTTATCGTTTGCCCTTTTTGTCATTTTAATCATTCTGATAGGTGTGAGGTGATACCTCATACTATCATAGTTATACCTCATAGTTATTTTAATTTGTATTTCTCTAATCAATAATGATTTGGAGCATTGTTTTCATATGATTTTAAATATATATACATATATATATATATATATAGCTTTAATTTCTTCATTTGAAAAGTGTCTATTCATATTCTTTGACCATTTATCAATTGGGAATGACTTGTAACCTTACAAATTTGATGCAATTCTTAATGTATTTTAGAAATGAGACCTTTATCAAAACTCCTAGTTGTGAAGATTGTTTTCCAGCTTTCTCCTTTCCTTGTAATTTTGCCAACATTGATTTTATTAGTGCTAAAACTTTTTAATTAATATGGTCAAATAATTCATTTTGCAATTTATAATTATTCTATTTCTTAACTGATCATAAATTTGTCCCCTTTCCACAACTGTGATAGATAATTTCTTGTTCTATTAATTTATCTATGGTATTGTACTTTATGTCTAAATCCTGCACCCATTTTGATATTATTTTCATATAGGGTGTAATATGTGGGTCTATGCTTAGTTTTTCCCAAAATATTCTATAACAATTTTTGTCAAATAGTGAGTTCTTATCCTAGAAGCTATATCTTTGGGTTTGCCAAATAGTAGATTCATAGTAACAGTAAATAGAAATCTAGTATTTTTAACCCATCTGAATTCAGTGATCCATTACTCTTCTTAATCAGTACCAGGCAATTTTGATGACTGCTACTTTATAGTAGTATAGTATAGTACAGTACAGTATAGTATAGTATAGTACAGTATAGTACAGTACAGTACAGTATAGTATAGTATAGTATAGTATAGTATAGTATAGTATAGTATAGTATAGTATGGTATGCTATGCTATGCTATGGTATGGTATGACATGGTATGTTATGGTATGGTATGGTATGTTACGCTATGTTATGGTGTGGTATGGTATGGTATGGTATGGTATGGTATGGTATGGTATAGTCTAGTATAGTATAGTATGGTATGGTATGGTATGGTATAGTATGGTATAGTATAGCTTAGGATAGGATAGGATGGGATGGCATGGGATGGCATAGTAGGTGGTGGCATGGGATGGCATGGGATCGGATAGAATGTGAAAAGAGAGGATGGGATAGGATAGGATAGGAAAATAGAGTTTTATAGTCTAGATCTGGTAGAGTAAGGCCTTTATGCTTTTTTCCATCAGTCCCCTTGATATTCTTTTTGGAGGGGGAAGCTTTAATTTATTTTTTTATTTTAATTTATTTATTTATTTTCAGCCATATTCACATGCATATTTCCAAGTTACAAAATTTCCTTCCACCCTCCCTTGCCATCCCCCACCCCTCAGCAAGGAATAGTCAGCTTAGCATTTTATATAATTGTTTTGTTAAACATGTTTACAAATGAGTCATTTTCATCATGGAATTGGGATTAAGGGAAAGAGATACAAAAGAGATAATTTTTTAAAAAGTGTTCATCTGATTCAGAAGGTTTCTTTATTTATGTTTTGTTTAGTTTAGTTTTTCTTCCTCTGG